>NC_067444.1:3734278-3874278 GCF_009764475.1 Pristis pectinata | reverse complement strand
TCATTCTTGTGAAAGGAGGTGTGGGCATGCTATGTTGGCGCCGGAAGCGTGGAAACATTTGCGGGCTGCCCCCCAGCACATTCGTAGCAACGCAAAAAGACGTATTTCACTGTGTGTTTCGATGTACATGTGACTAATAAATAAATATCTTATCTTATCTTAATTCCTCTGGACCTTCTCCGGAGCCAGCACACCCTTCCTTATATACGGGCCCCCCAATATTTCTCACAATATTCCAAATGTGCTCTGGTCAATGCCTCAGCAGCACACTCTTTCTTTTATATTCTAGTCCTCTCAAAATTAGTGCTAACAATGCATTTTTTTATGACCGACTCAAACTGCAAGTTAACTTTGTGGGAATCCTGAGCGAGGGCCACCAAGTACCTTTGCACCTCTGATTTCTGAAGTTCCTTGCCATTTATATCATAGCCTACAGCTTGATTCTTCCTACCAAAGCGCATAACCTACACTTCTCTCAGTCGAATTACATCTGCCACTTCGTTGACCTGTTGACCACTCTTCCAACCCTTCCAAGTTCTTCTGCGGACTCCCTGACTCTGTGACACTTCTTCCTTCACCTATCTTGATATCGACAGCAAACCTGGCCACAGTGCTATCAGTTCCTTCATCCAGAACATTAAGCTATGGAGTGAAAAGTTGCCTTCTCAACACTGACCCCTGCGGATTTCCACCAATAACGTTATGCCCACTTGGAACGGAAGTATTTTAAAATTCGTTCCCTCTTCTTACCTAATTCAGCAGCAAGAGGTATTCGAAAATAAAGGAGGCACTGTACACGTGTTAAAAGTTATAGGCAGGCACGGTAGAATAGCGGTTAGGGTAACGCTATTACAGCGCCAGCGAACAGGGTTCAATTCCGGCCGCTGTCTGTAAGGAGTCTGTATGTTCTCTCCCCGTGGCTGTGTGGGTTTCCTCCGGCTGCCCCGGTTTCCTCCCACATTATAAAGACGTACGGGCTTGGAAGTTGTGGGCATCTATGCTGGCTCCGGAAGCGTGGCGACACTGAGGGCTACCCCCAGAACACTCCATGCAAAGATACATTTCACCGTGTGTTTCGATGAACGTGTGACGAATAAAGACATCTCATCTCATCTCAGAGACAACTTTATAAGAGTGATATGAAGAATAAAATACAGAAAGAAAGAAGAAGACTTAAAATACAGAAAGAAGTAAAATAATACTTATCAACCAATCAATGAACTGATATATATAATGCCGAAGGGAACCTCAGGTGTGCCTGGAGCCTTTCACGCAGCCTTTTGTCTGTGTCTTAGCACCGGTCGCGACCCAGCATAAAGGAAGGTCCCGATTCACACAAAGAAGGTGCCTCCTTTTTTACCTCTCAAAACCTTTACTCCTGTACTTTTTCATTCCTTACTGGTACCAGACTGTACCTTCTTATCACCTGCGATCTCCGGCCTAGACATCATACTTGGAAAGAGAGACAACAGGTCTGTGAAGAAGAACACATTCTTCACCAGTATATGATCTCAAGGATGTGCATCTGTACTCCCGTAAGTTCTCGAAACATTACCACAATCCGAGCTGACAGAATTTTGTGTTAAGGTTAGGGTTAACCCTAACCCTAACCTCACCTTGAAGTGACACGTGTTCATTAATCACAACCTAACCTTGAAGTGACACGGACTCAAAACCTAACCCTAACCTTAAGGCATGGATAATTTAGTTATTTCCTTACAGAACTCTCCGCCTTCTGCCAGTCAGCCAAGTACTTCAACGCCTAATTAAACAAGTACTTCAACGCCCAACTAAGCTATTCCTGTCTGCCTGCACCATGTCCGTATCTCTCCATTCTCTGCAAGTTCATGCCTCCTAACCACCTCCATCATATTTTCATCCACCACCACCCATGGGAGCGCATTACAGGCACCCACCACTCTCTGTGCAAAAAAAAACATGCCTTGCCTATCTTCTTTGAAGTTACCCTCTCTGTCCTTAAATGTATGCCCTCTGGTATTATAAATGGCGGATATGAAAAAGGCAGCTGTATAAAACGGGTTTAATTAACTGAAAGTGGATCACGTCGTCCTCTTGCTTATGTTCAGAGGCTGAGCAGGGAATATTGGTTGGAAGTTTCACGTTGCAAACAACAAGCACCTCGAGCCTCGGACAATTTCTGTTGCCTTTTGCAAAGCTTTTTGCAAAAGGGATTTCAGGTCAAGAAGTGGTTGCCCATTGAACTAAAATCCCTTTTGCAAAAAGCAGCAGAAATTGTCTGAACCTCAAGATATTTGTGTTTTTTTTATATGAACGTTTATTGGTATTGGTATTGGTTTATTATTGTCACTTTTACCGAGTACAGTGAAAAACTTGTCTTTCATACCGATCGTACAGGTCAATTCATTACACGGTGCAGTTACACTAATGTAGTGCAGAGTGCATTGAGGGAGTACAGGTATAAACAATAACAGTACAGAGTAAAGTGTCACACCTGCAGAGAAAGTGCAGTGTAATAAGGTGCAAAGTCACAAGAAGGTAGATCGTGAAGTCAGAGTCCATCTCATCGTTTCAGGGAACCGTTCAATAGTCTTATCACCGGGGGATAGAAGCTGTCCTTCTGCCTGACTTCCGGAGAAATCAGCTTACGGACAGTTTTCAGGAAGAGAACCTTACGTAAACAGGGGACATCATGTAATGAACAATCTCCCGGTGTGCGTGTAACCTCTACCACTGGTTCTTTACAGACGAAATTACATTAAGCCTCGTAGACGGAGAGAACGAATGTTCAGGAAGGGTGGAACTGTTTTACAACGGCGAATTGTGGAGGATCTGCGCCCCTCGATGGAGGTCGAGTGAAATAAACGTGGTCTGCAGACAGATGGGATGTGGCTTTGTGGCCTCGGAAGCAGTCAGTTCGTACTACGGCCGAGGGACCCGGCAGGTCTTGCCAAATGAAATCACCTGTAGCGGCCAAGAGACTACCCTCTGGCAATGCTCTGTGACATCCAACTCCCGACTCGGTACCTGCCCCCGTCAGAGAGTAGCTGCTGTCAACTGCTCCGGTGAGTAACGAAAGAGTTCCAATTCATCGAGCTGCGGAGGACGTGATTGCATTAGCGAATGTGCAGCGGGGTTCATCGGGATATAGCCAGCAACGGAGAGCTTCGGTTGTGAGATGAGACAGCATAGGCTGTGGAGCAGAAGAGGCTGAGGGGTGAGTGGACAGAGGGGTACAAAATATTGAGGTGCATGGAGAGGTCAGGTTCGTGTTTATGGCAATGGGCAGTGTTCCGCCTTGCAGAAAACGATAAACACGGAGATGCCGAGATGCATGCTTGAATAAATAGGTTGCACTAAGAGATAAGTAAGCAGACAGGTAGGTAGGTTTTTAGGGAGATAGATAGATAGATAGATAGATAGATAGATAGATAGATAGATAGATAGATAGATAGATAGATAGATAGATAGATAGATAGATAGATAGATAGATAGATAGATAGACTGACAGACAGGTGGACAAGTCAATTGATAGGTAGATAAATAGAGAGAGAGATAGAAATATAGATAAACAGATAGGATAGATAGATAGATACAGTAGCGAGGGAGATAGATAGAAAGATAGATAGTTAGATAGATAGATAGACAGACAGACAGACGGATAACTTCCCAGCCTACTTAATCTCTCCCTATAACTAAAGTCTTCCAATCCCGGCAATGTCCTGGTGAATCTGCTGCGCAATCGAATCCTTGATGTTATAAAGCAACGGTGTTTCTGCACATAAACCGACAGTGCCTTTTCTGCTATAGCTAGGCCCGAGAAACCAGTTATTCTGTTGAGCAGACCGTCCGGCCGTTTCGCGGAAGGGGAGAATATCAAAATCCACTGCCGTGCTGCCAGTTACTTCCCCGGCAGCAGCTTCTACTTGTTCAAGATTGGCGAAGGAAGAGAGATGGCGAACAAGACGGCTACCAAGTCTTCTTCTCAAGTTGGGTTCAACATCGTTAACGCAAGCGTTGAAGTCTCGGGTTCTTATGCCTGCGCCTATCAGGCAGTGCGATTTGGAGCGACATACAACTCAACAATGAGTCTCAGCACTGATGTCATTGTCACAGGTAAATGTTACTGATTCATGACAATGGGCACATGTTTGTTAGGTACTGATGTATGTTCCGGGGTTCAGGAGCCTGTGTGTGTGTGTGTGTGTGTGTGTGTGTGTGTGTGTGTGTACGCATGCACAGGCACGCAGATTTCCTCCCAGTACAGTTGAGTGTTGGAAGCTCAGGAAAACTTGTGGTAACGTGGGAATACAGCTTACAGTGAACATATCTGAGGCGATGGGCTTGCTCTGCGAACCGGGATGGATATGACGAGCAGAATGTCCCACTTCTATGTGGCAAAGAACTGTGGAAAACTTCCATCTGGAAGTCACATTGCGGTCCCTTCCGTTATCAATGGAGAATCCAGAAAGGTCCCCTGAGAGTTTTTTTCAGGGAAAAGTTGATCTTATACCTGATTTTACCTGGTCTCCATAAGCAATATGCAGATCATAATATAAATGTTCTTAGAAAAGAAAAATCACCCATGAAGGGAGATCGGATGGACTCCACCGGGAGCAGTCGTGATTTCCTCCTGAATATAAAAAAGATGCAAATCATACCTACAGGCACAGTAAGTCTGCAACAGCGTTGAGTAAATACCAAGGTCTGTTATTTAATTTGACATTTTCTCTCCAAATTCCCATAGTATCTCAGCTGATCTTGTGCCCTCAGATATGTTAACCTTGGATTTCAGAATTGAATGCCACAGAGCCCGCTGAGGTGGAGACAGATTTGGAGATAGATATGCGGTTGGAACTGGATCGAAAGACCGACAGGCAGAACGTCACGCAGAAAGGCAGAGAGACAGAACGACAGACAGAAGAATATATTGATAGGTAGGTAGATAGGTAGGTAGGTAGGTAGGTCGATAGATAGACAGATAGATAGATAGATAGATAGATAGATAGATAGATAGATAGATAGATAGATAGATAGATAGATAGATAGATAGATAGATAGATAGATAGATAGATAGATAGATAGATAGATAGATAGATAGATAGATAGATAGATAGAGATAATAAATATAGAAATAAAGAAATAGATAAATAAGGAGAAAAGTAGAGAGATAAATAGACTGATAGATAGATGTAGTTAGTAAAAGTTTTAAAATTAAAATGTTATTTTAAAATTAAAATTTTATTTACAGAGTGGTAACAGGTCCTTCCGGACCAACGAGTCTGCGCCGCCTTTTTTAAACCCAAATTAACCTACCCGTACGTCTTTGCAATGTGGGAGGAAACCGGAACACCCGGAGGAAACCCACGCAGACGCAGGAGAACGTACAAACTCCTGACAGCGGGCGACGGGAATTGAACCCCCCATCGCTGGCGCTGTAATAGCGCCGAGCTAACCGCTAACCGATAGTGGATATAAGCGTTTCTATAAGTAGATAGATAGATAGATAGATAGATAGATAGATAGATAGATAGATAGATAGATAGATAGATAGATAGATAGATAGATAGATAGATAGATAGATAGATAGATAGATAGATAGATAGATAGATAGATAGATAGATAGATAGATAGATAGATAGATAGATAGATAGAATGAACGCTTTCGAACCCTCTGAAGCACATCTTACCTCCGGTTTTACTGACCAAAACGGGATCTTTGCAACGGTCAGTGATTTTAAAATGCTCAGTTACATTATATTCAGGCTCCTAACTGCATCGAACATGGAGCAACCTAAAGGCCGCAACGGGACTTAACTCAGTTGCAACTCTCTGACGTCAAGAGGTGACGTCACTCTAATTAGACATTTTCTCCATGGCTATATCGCTATTTGCTCATGTGTTCAGGGTCCAGGGAGCTGATGTGGAACATTTGTGAAATTTGCTGAAGAAGCATCGCCGGGGGTCGGAGGAGATGACGTCTGTGCGTGCGTGTGTGTGTGTGTGTGTGTGTGTGTGTGTGTGTGTGTGTGTGTGAGAGAGAGAGAGAGAGAGAGAGAGAGAGAGAGAGAGAGAGAGGGGAAAGGATTGATGCTGGGTGGGGCGTGTGGTGTGACCCAACTACGCTGCAAACAGAAGCGGGATTGGACGCTTCTGCCCCTTTATACTCCTCCTGTAGGTGGGTGACAGGGAAAAAAAACAGGAGGAGCAGATGGGCAGAGAGTCATTGAGATATTTAGCACTGAATCTGAGAATGTGTGTGATACACAGTGGGAGACGATATAGAAGAGGCGATCCGCTGGTGCGCATACGATTGTTCTTAGAACATTGAACATAGAAGAGTACAGCACAGGAGCAGGCTCATCGTCCCACTATGTGGTGCCGAACTAATTGAAGTCGTAATTAAAAGCTTAACTAAACTAATCCCTTCTGCCGACAAAATGCCCATATCCCCGCATTCTCTGTACATCCATGTGCCGATCTCAGAGGCTCTTTAACGTCTCTATCGACGGTTTCCACACCATCCCTGGCAGCACATACGCGGCACCCACTACCCACTGTGTAAAAAAAAAGACCCGCACAACTCTGTTGAA
Organism: Pristis pectinata; assembly: GCF_009764475.1. Classification (NCBI taxonomy): domain Eukaryota; kingdom Metazoa; phylum Chordata; class Chondrichthyes; order Rhinopristiformes; family Pristidae; genus Pristis; species Pristis pectinata. The sequence continues at coordinate 3,867,706 of NC_067444.1, read as the reverse complement.
CTTAAACCCTCTCACCTGAAATACCCACTAACATAAGCCATTCCATAACACAAGACTTGCGGAAAAAAACATACCTGCTCTTCTCTCTGTCTATGCCTCCCTTAAGTTTTATAAACTTCTATCAGGTCTTTCCTCAGCCTCCGTCGCTCTAGAGAAAGCAACCCAAGTTTGTCCAACCTCTAGTGATAGCAGATGCCCTCTAATCCGGGCAATATCCTGGTAAACCTCTTCTGCACACTCTCCAGAGCATCCACATCCTTCATATAATGAGGCAAACAGAATTGAATGCAGTTGGTGTTCTTGAGCTATTCTCTCAATGCAATACCTGATGTGGGTACTTCGAGGAATTTCCGATACTTGCCGGCAGTTTCTCTGCAATATGCACAATGTGTCAGACTTGAGTTTCACTTGGACGGGAGCGCGGCAAGTGAAACTTCACCTTGTGCGGAAAGCGTCGAGTACCACCGCCCAGCTTTCAAACTTAGAACATAGAACATTACAGCACAGTACAGGCCCTTCGGTCCACAATGATGTGCTAACATTTTATCCTGCTCTAAGATCTATCTAACCCTTCCCTCCCACATAGCCCTACATTTCTCTATCACTCATGCGTCTAAGAGTTTCATAGATGTCCCTAAAGGATCTGCCCCCACAACCTCTGCGGGCAGTGCGTTCTACGCACCCACCACTCTCTGTGTAAAAAAAAACATATATTCCTCCAATCACCTTAAAATTATGCCCCCTCGTGTTAGCCATTGTCACCCTGGGAAAAATTCTCTGACTGTCCACTCGATCTATGCCTCTTATCCTCTTATACACCTTTATCAAGTAACCTCTCATCCTTTTTCTCTCTAAAGAGAAAAGACCCGGCTCGGTCAGCCTATCCTCATAACACATGCGCTCCAATCCAGGCAGTATGCTGATAAATCTTCTCTGCACCCTCTCTAAAACTTCCACATCCATCCTATAATGAGGCGACCAGAACTGAACACAATACTCCAAGTGTGGTCTACCAGAGTTTTATAGAGCTGCAACATTACCCCGCGGCTCTTGAACTCATTACCCGACTAATGAAGGCCAACACACTATCCGCCTTCTGAGCAACCCATCGACCTGCGCAGTAACCTAGGAATGTAGGGGTTTGGGCACCAAGATACCCCTGATTCTCCAACGGTGGAAATTCAGGCAGCGCATTTCCGCCTGTTCCGAGGGGTAGAATGTGATTGGTGGATCTGTTGTAACAATTCTGTCCTTTCGTCAGAACACTATCCCAAACCGACGATCACGGCGAACAGACAACGGGATACGTTCTTCGTGGGAGACAGACTGTCGGTCGAATGCGTCACTCCGAAATACATAGGCGCCAATCAGTTTTACATTCAAATGCATCACAACCACGTCGCAGAAATAATTCCCTTCAGGCTGACAGGCAGAGGAGCGATGGTGACTCCGGAGAATCTGGCAGTGGGCACACGGTACAACTTCACCTGCATGTACCAGGGTCGACTGAGAGGACGTGCTGTCAATTCGACTTGGAGTGACGCTCTACAGCTGACTATTACTGGTAAGAGGATGGACCATTGTTTCTCTTGTGGATGAGTGCTCGTGGCTGAGAGTGATAGTCCAATATCCACCGACATTGAGACGCCATCCACTGCCCTCCGCAAGTAAATGGAAGTTAAAATAAATGAATGCGGATAATGGAAATTATCGGCAGATCAGGCCACATCTGTGGAGAGAGAAACAGACAAATTGATAACACTCTAATTGGTCCCATACACTCACTGACACTTCATCAGACCTGATGATGGGGTTAAAAAAAGTTCCTCAAGCGACAGGGAGGGTGCAGTAAGGGTATGTCTCTCATTGGGGTAAAACTTCAGCCGACCACATTTCTCTGTCTGCATCGATCGTCAGCTGTGACATTAGCTGAGCGTGTTACAATCATAGCGTCATGGATCCACACAGCACAGAAACAAGCCCTTCGGCCCAACGAGTCCATGCCGACCACGGTGACCACCCAGCTTGTCCCAATTTCGGTCCACATCCCTCTAAGCCCCGCCCCTCCATCCAAGTGTCTCTTAAATTGCGCCAGCCTCAATCACTCCCTCTGGCACCTCATTCCACATCCTCACCTCCCTCTGCATGACAAAGTTGTTCCTCAGTTCCCTTCCAAGTCTTTCTCCCTCTCACCCGAAACCTATTTCCCCCACCTTTGGACTCCCCTACCCTGGGGAATAGACTGTTATACCATCCACATTATTCATGCCTATCACAATGTTCAACACTTCTATGAGGTCGCCCCTAATTCTCCTACTTTCCAAGGAATGAATACCTAGCCTGTCCAACCTCTCCTTATAACTCAGGCCCTCCAGTCCTGGCAACATCCTGGCAAATCTTATTTGCGCTCCTTCCAGTTTACCCACGTCTTCCAATAACAGGGTGACCAAAACAGTACACAGTGCTCCAAGTGCATCCTGACCAAACACTTATGCAGTTGATTCAGACTGTTATTTTAGTGTTTATTTTTTTTGTCAACCGTTTTCCGTTTGTTCCCTCTGAGAGCGGATGACACGTCCAGCCGAAGTAGGCTATTCGGACCTTCAAGCCTGTTCCGTCATTCAAAAAGGTCATAACCCTCACTGCGCCGGTGTTCCGGGTTAGATCTCGACATGTCTTTGTGTGCGTGTGTTTGTGCGTCTGTGAATATATCTCTCTGTGTGTGTGTGTGTGTGTGTGTCTGTATGTGTTTATCTACGTGTGTGCGTGTTTGTGTATGTCTGTGTGTGTACCTTTATGCGTGTGCGTGTCTGTGTGTGTGTGTGTGTGTCTGTATGTGTGTGTCTATGTTTGTGTGTGTGCGTCTGTTGGTGTCTGTCTGTGTCTGCGTGTGTGTCTCTGTGTGTCTATCTGTATGTGTGTGCTCGTCTTTGTGTGTCTGCGAGTGTGTCTCTGTTGTGTATCTGCATATGTGTCCGTGTCTGCACGTGTGTGTCCATGTGTGTGTGTGTGCGTCTGTGTGTGTCTGCGTATGTCTCTGTGTGTGTATCTGTATGTGTCTGCGTGTCTCTGTATGTGTCTGTCGATGTGTGTGTGCGCGTCTGTATGTGTCTGTGTGTGTGTTTGCGTGTGTGTCTCTGTGTGTGTATCTGTGTGTGTCTGCGTGTCTCTGTGTGTGTGCGCCTGTGTGTGTCTGCGTATGTGACTCTGTGTGTCTATCTGTATGTGTGTGCGCGTCTGTGTTTGTCTGCATGTGTGTGTGTGTCCGTGTGTATCTGTGTATCTCTTTGTGTGTGTGTGTGTGTGTGTGTGTGTGTGTGTGTGTGTGTGTGTGTGTGTGTGTGTGTGTAACATTTCCACGTTTTCCCCGTGACCGTGTGGGTTCCTCGGTTCTCCGATTTCCTCCCCATTCCAGGAGACGTGCGTGTCAGATGGCTAATTGACAGCTGTACATTTCCCCCTGTCGGGGGAGCTGATGTGGATGCGGAGAGCATAAAATTCAATCAGTGTAACGCTACAAATTGAGGTAACTTAATTTCACGGACTCAGCCGTTTGTGGTGCGTACCATCAGCATTAGACATTGTAGTTACCTGCCCCGCCGTTCCAACGTTCGATGACGCAGAGTCGAGGCTCATAGAGCTTTTGCCGCACAGATCCAGCGATCAGGGTTCGGTCCTGACCTCCGGTGCTGTCTGTGCGGAGTTTGCACTCTGCCCATGTGACTGCTGGGTTTTCTCTGGATGCTCCTTTTTCAGCTCACATCCTGAATGTGTGTGGTTTGTCGTTTAATTACCTGTTCTGCGTTTCCCATGCTCAGTGCCTGCAGTTGAAAGATCTGTTCTTGAACTTTAAATGAGAGACTTAGTTTCCTTCGGACCATCGCAGACGAATCCTCTTCCGCCTTAGGTCAGGCCGAAGGTGGAATTCATTATGTTCACTGCAATATGTCACATCACGCCTACAAGGCAATTTCTCAGTTTAATAAAAGTGAGTACAGAGAAGAGAGTCAGTGGACAGCGAAGGCCACAGCTGCAGAATTGGAAATGCACCATCAGAATTGTTGTTCTGGATCTGCACTGTGTGTGTGTGTGTGTGTGTGTGTGTGTGTGTGAGGGAGAGAGGGAGACAGGGAGAGAGAGAGACACAGAGTGGAAGAGAGACAGAGAGAGACAGGGACAGATAGAGAGAGAGTGGGGTACGAACAGGAGACTGGAATTGTAGGGGCTCACAGAGCTGATGGGGCCAGGAGAAGGAAAAAAAAACGAGAATTGTTGTGCTGAATCGTCTGACGAGAGAGATTGAGACAGAGAGACAGGGGAGAGAGAGAGACGCAGAGAGAGACACAGAGAGACAGAGAAACAGCGAGAAGGAGAAGGCGAGAGGGATGGAGGCAGAGAGAGAGAAAGAGAGGGAGAGATAGATAGATAGAGAGATAGAGAGACAGAGGCGCGAACGAGAGGCTGGGATTGTAGAGGCATACAGGAGAATGTGCACGGACCCGACCCGAGCGGGTTGCAGAGTGGGCGAGAATTATGGGGGAGATTCAATTCGAGGATGGTAATGTAAAATCTATCATTTGTGAAATTCGTCTGATGGCTCCACCCGTAAAGCCGTGGAACATTACGAATCATTGAGGTCGCTATCAAAATGCTGATTGGGTTATCTCATTGACAGATAGGCTGCCCAAGCCGCGAGTGTCCGTCGTGCATCAGGACCCCTCAAGGTTCCAGAAGCAGATTCTAATAATGTGCAGAAGTCCCGAAACTCACAGAGGAAGGATCTTTCACTTGCACAAGGATGGCTCCGCGGACTCCATTGCGTCCCGGGTTGTTCCGGCGACACGTTCTTCCATGTCATTTGACATCGACAATCTCAATGAAACAAACAGCGGGAACTACACGTGCAGCTATGACATTGAATGGATGGGCAACACGTACAGCTCGGAACACAGCGACCCCATTGAAATACAAATACGGGGTGAGATCCATCGTGTTAAATTCATTCCATTTTCAGTCCGCAGCTCTGCGGGTCGAGGGTCTTCACGTGCGCAGCGAAGTACTGAAAAACAAAATCAAAATCAAACCATACCCCTGCAGATGCGGAAATAACAACAGGTCCCTCAGTCCTATTCTATCCATCTGTCTATGGTCCCCTTGTGCTGTTCTATCAGGACAATCTGCCCGCCTGGGTAGTTTGCAATCTTCGGGACTCGAGGTCTAATTTGGGGACACTCGCCTGATTTCTGTTTGCATCAGAACGGAGCATTTCTGTCAGTCATTCATCTGTGATTGGTTTCTTCCGATAACCATTGCTGTAGCCTGATCTTAGGGGAATGTTCCGCACCCTCTCCCCCTGTTAGCGGCACACGACACAGACCAAAAAAACATATTTTCCCACGAAATGTTCGTGGTAATCAGTAATCGGTTGAGAATTGTCACATGTACCGAGGTAAATTCTCATCGTTTGGCCTGGTCTCACCTTATCCCGGAGACAGCCTTTGTCCATTCCATAGCCAATAGCATGCCCTGGTTCATCCACAAAGATGCGATGGTTACGTGAGCACACCGGCACCTCTAGATTAAGATTTCTTGATGTTTCTGCCTCTCTCCCTCTCTTTCTCTCTCCCTCTCGCTGTTTCTCTCACTCTCTGTATCTATCTCCGTCTCTCTCCATCTCTCTCTCCCTCTCTGTCTGTCTCACTCTCTCTATCCCTCTCGCTGTCTCTCTGTCTTCTGTGTGTCTCTCTGCGTCTCTCTCTCCGTCTGTTGTCCGTCTCTCTCTCTCTCTCTCTCTCTCTCCCTCTCTCTGTCGGTCTGTCTCACTCTCTCTCTCTCTGCCTCTCTCCCTCTCGCTATTTACCTCTCTCTGCATCTCTCTCTTTCTCTCGATCTCTCTCTCTCTCCCTTTCGTTGTCGCATGTACATCGAAACACACAGTGAAATGCGTCATTTGCGTCGGATGTTCTGGGGGGGGGGGGGGCAGCCCGCAAGTGTCGCCACGCTTCCGGCGCCAACATAGCACACCCGCAACTTCCCAACCCGTACGTCTTTGGAATGTGGGAGAAAACCGGAGCATCCGGAGCAAACCCACGTAGACACCGGGCTAACGCAGAAACTCCTCACAGACAGCGGCCTGAATCGAACCCGGGTCGCTGGTGCTGAAATAGCGTTACGTTAATCGCTGCACTACCGTGCCTACTTCCGCAGAAGGCGAAGGAAATTTGGAATGCCGCTGTTGACCAATTTTTATGGATGCGTGACAGAAAGCATCCAATGCTAACGAATCACAGCTTCTGCCCTGCCCGAGACAGCAAGTACAAGCAGAGAGATGTGGGCACAGCCCTGTCCATCACTAAAGCCAGCCTCTCCTCCATGCACTCGGTCTACACTTCTCACTGCCTCGGGAAAGTAGCCAACATAATCGTAGAACCCTTCCCACGCCGTTCATACTCTTGTTTTCCTCCTCTCCCAGTGGGAAGAAGATGCAAAAACTTGAAAACACTCACAGCCAGGCTCAAGGACAGCTTCAACCGCGCTGTTATAGCGGTGAGCTTAACTCTTTACAGCTCCAGCGACCCAGTTTCAATTCCGGCCACTGTCTGTAAGGAGTTTGTACGTTCTCCCCGTGTCTGCGTCGGTTTCCTCCGGGCGCTCTGGTTTCCTCCCACATTCCAAAGACCAATGGGTTGGGAAGTTGTGGGCATGACATGTTGGCGCCGGAAGAGTGGCGACACTTGAGGGCTTCCCCCAGCACACTCTACGCAAAAGATGCATTTCACTGTGTGTGTCGATGTACATGTGACTAATAAAGATACCTTATCTTATCTTAAACGGACCTCTCGTACGATCAAGACGAACTCCTGATCTCATTTTTGGCCCTTGCACCTTATTGCCTGCCTGCACTACACGTCCTCTGCAACTGTAACACTATACTTTGTATTCTCTTATTGCTTTCCCTTTTGCACTGGTTTGACTTTTAAATATATGGATGGCATGCATAAGGAAATTTTTCGCTGTACCTCGGTACATGTGACAATTCTAAACCGATTACCAATTATCAGTTACCTTCTCTGCAAATGAAATCTCTTCTCTTTCCAAGTGCTGACGCACCTGAACAGCTCGACCTAATCTGCTTCTCTTCTACCGATGCTGCCTGACGTCCTGAGTCTTTGTAGAATTTTCTGTCTTTGTTACACATCTGAAGTGTTGTTTCAATGCTCTCAGGCTCAGCCACTCTCACCCTTCTGCTACGTACCAGCAACAATAGAAACACACCGAGTCACGTATAAGTGTTAGAAACTATTTTATTAAGAACTACTTACGATAATAAGAAAAGTAAAAATGTTAGATGTTAAACATTAACCCCAAAACTAATACTGAAAGTGTGTGTGTGTGGCAAATTCCCAAACTCCAAGTCCAGGAATCGTTCTCAAAGTTCAGTTCAGCAAGTCATCAGGTGAAACATGAGCAAAGGCTTTTGCAAAATTACGGTTGGCTAAAGAGAAAATGTAGAGAGAAATTACGAAATCCAAATGTTCCACGATGGAACCATACGACACCTGAATCACTGATGATTTCCATTGCTTTTTTCCGAAGTATCTGCCACCCCTAAAGGCATTCTAGACGTGGCCAGCCACACAAATAACTGTTTCCCACTACAGGTTAACGACATAGTGCACTCCACTTGCTTACTCCAAAAGTTCATACATGGATTGTAGTGACAGACACAGTTATTGTTCTTCGTCCATGGTTACGGAGACCAGCAGTCAGACGCTCTCCCTCTCTCACTTTTTCTCTCTCTCTCTCCCTCCGATTCACTGACTCACTGAGGAAAAACGTCAGGACTTTGTAATCTGCTTGCTTTCGTGATGACATCACACACGCACACGCACACGCACACGCACACGCACACACACACACACACACACACACACACACACACACACACACACACACACACACACACACACACACACACACACACAGAACTCTACTATACTATGTGTTAAAGGGATATTCACCAAATAGCAACCTGATCCGTAATACTTCAGGTGATTAACTCTACACCCGACAACCTTATGGGAAAATCTCCCTTCAATCCTTCTACCAGTGACTTTTTGTTTCAACTCATTGGTGAGGGAACTATGTCCTTCATCATTTACCGTATTCGTACCATACAATATCGATACACCACGTTCAGATTTTTCCCCTTTGGAGTGGAAAAGTCGGATATCAGCGGGCGTAGCCTTAAGGTGAGAATGGGAGAGTTTAAAAGAGAAAAAAAAAAAGACAGACACAAGAGAGACTGCAGACGCTGGAAATCTGGTGCGACATGCTGCAGGAACTCAGCGTGTCAGGCAGCGTGTGTGGGGGAAATGGTCGGTCGACCTTTCGGGTCGAGACCCTTCATCAGGACTGGACCGAAAGAGGGGAGATGGCCAGTCGAAAAGGTGGAGGGAGGGTTGGTACAAGAGATAGAGGGGGAACAGGTAGATCCAGGTGAGAGGGCGGTGATAGGCAGGCGAGGGTGGGGGATAATGTAAGAATCTCGAAGGTGATAAGTGGAAGTTGCAAAGGGCCGAAGAAGATGGGATCTGATAGGAGAGTACAGTGGACCATGGAATGTAGAGCAGGATGTGAAGAGGGGACCCGGAGGGATGAATGTGTGAGTGATGGACAGATCGGGAGGGGGGAAGTAGACAGGGTGATGGGGCCAGTGGGATAAGGGGAAAAGGGGACAGAGGGGAGAGGTTACAGGTAGTTAGAGAAATCGATGTTCGTGCCGTCACGTTGGAGACTGCCAAGGCGGAAAATGAAATAAAAAAAAACGACTGGTCTCCGTATTTTCTATGGGCATAGAAAGAGACCATTGGGACCATCAAGTCTATGCTGCGTCTCCATATCCCACCATTCCGATTTGGACCACTTATTTCCTCCAACCTGTTCTCTCACATATTGGCCATACACGGCCATAATTCACCTACATAAGAGGTAAATTAGAGTGATAGTTTATCCCATCAATAAGCGCGTCTTCAGGATATGGGAGATACAAAAAATGGAGTGTTGAGGAAATAGAACACTATTTCCCAGCCGAGTCAATCCATATCGACTTTTTGTGCTCAATCACATCTCCATCCTTCTACCGTGTCCTGAAAATCGATCAGCGCGTCCCCCCAATTCCCATCCGCTTTCTGTACATGTGCAGGGGCAGGCACGGTATTGTAGCGGTTAGAGCAACGCTCTTGCAGAGCCAGCGACCCGGGTTCAATTCCGGCCACTGTCCGTAAGGGAGTTTGTACGTTCTCCCCGTGTGTCTGTGGTGGGTTTCCTCCGGGTGTTCCGGTTTCCTGCCACTTTCCAACGACGCGCGGGTTAAGAAGATGTGGGCGGGCTGTGTTGGCGCCGGAAGCGCGGCGACACTTGCGGGCTGCCCCCCAGAACACTCCAGCCAAAACATTCATTTCACTGTGTGTTTTGATGTACATGTGACTAACAAAGATATCTTATCCTATCTCACTTCACCTCATCTCCTCTCACCTCACCTAACCTCACCTCTCACCTCACCACACCTCATCTCAATTTATCTTATCTTGTCGTATCTTAATTTCCCCTTCAGATTCGACAGTTTTGTTAATCTCGGTTACCCATTGTGGGAGAGGGTTGCACACATTCTCACTATTGTTGGGTTTAACAAATCGTCCCCACCTGTTGTACCGACCAGTAAGTACCAATCTATACTAAGCCCATCCACCAGGGCATTGGATTTCCTTGGGGGTTGAATTGATGATTATTGCAACGAACGTCCATTGCATTCACTTTATCAAAGCACTTCGTCATAACTCACCCACCGAACTACTTCTTTTTGGTCTAGAGAACCAGCGTAATTTATGACAACGCGCATTACCGATCTGTCAAGCCGCATTAGGGAGGCTTATGGAACGCTTGCTTTAATTAATCGAGGTATTGAGTACAGGAGTCAAGAAGTTATGATGCATCTATATAGAACTCTGGTTAGGCCGCATTTGGAGTATGGCGTACAATTCTGGTCACCTCACTACAGGAAGGATGTCGAGACTTTAGAGAGGGTGCAGAGGAGGTTTACTGGGACGCTGCCTGGATTAGAGAGCATGTGCTATCAGGAGAGGCCGGACAAACTTGGACTCTTTTCACTGGAGAGGCGAAGGTTGAGGGGAGATCTGTTGAAGGTGTATAAAATTTTGAAGGGCATAGATAGGTTTGACAAGCAATATCTTTTCCCCCATTATTGAGTGATCCAATACCGGAGGGCATGAAATTAAGGTGAGAGCGGGTAGGAACAGAACAGAAGTGGGGGGTACTTTTTTTTACTCAGAGAGCGGTGGATGCCTGGAATGCGTTACCTGATAGGGTGGTGGAGGCAAACTCATAGGGGGATTTTAAGAGAGGCTTGGATAGGCGCAAAAACGAGAGGAAAATGGAGGTATATGGGCATTTAGTAGGTAGGAGTGAATAGCTATGTCGGCACAACATTATGGGCCGAAGGGCCTGTTTTGTGTTGTACTGTTCTATGTTCTGTTACTGACGACGACATTCGTCATTCTGTTTTGAAACATGGCACTCATGCAAGTCCCTGATTTGTGATTTGAATTCCAGGTGTCCGGCTAAGATTAAGTCACGGGGAGACTCCGTGCAGCGGGCTGGTCGAAGTGTCTTACAATCAGCGCTGGGGACCGGTGTGTGACCGCAACTGGAGAGGAACAGCCAATGCAGAAGTTATCTGCAAACAACTACACTGCGGTTTCTCTCATCCTCTGAGAGCCTCGTGGAGCAGAGAGCGTCGAAAAGACACCGCAATATTGACCGGAGTCAATTGTCGTGGCAATGAAAGTTCTCTGTTGCAGTGCTCCCTCAGCACGTCGCGCTATCTCCAGCGCTGCTATCATTGGCAATTTGCAACGGTCAACTGCACAAGTGAGTCGAAAACGAAACATAGAATCGCGGAGGCCGCGGGGGGAAATAAAACTCTGAGCGAAATATTTCACAGCCGACACAGCAGGTGAACACTCTCCGAAAAACGGTAGACGGCGGAAACCTGAAATGGATACAGACAATGCCGGGCAAAGCATCGGCAGGTCAAGCAGTGTCTGTGGAGAGAGTGAAAAAAACCTGAGAATTGACCTTTCTGGAGTAAATCTGGAAACACTCAGCAGACCGGGCAGAGCCTGTGGAGAGAGAAACAGTGTGAACATTTCAGGCCCATAATAAAAACAGGGAAATGCCGGAAAGGTTCAGCGGAGAGGGCGACGAATCAATAACGGTCCAGGGAATATCTTGGAGAAGGAGGGTCTGGAGCTGTGGCAGAGAGAGAGAGAGGTAGAGAGGGCTAGAAGGTGTTGGCGTATCAGAGAGATGGACAGGTGTCGGGTCATCAGAGGGCCAGAACGTGTTGGCGCATCAGAGAGAGGAACAGAAGGTGTCAGCGCATCAGAGAGAGGGCTTGAAGGTATCTGTGCATCAAAAAGAGGGCTAGAAGGTGTCGATGCATCAGAAGGAGGGGCCAGAAGGTGTCGGCGCATCAGAGAGAGGGGCAGAAGGTGTCGGCGCATCAGAGAGAAGGGCAGAAGGTGTCGGCGCATTAGAGGACCAGGAAGTGTGGAAGCATCAGAGAGAGGGCCAGAAGGCGTCGGCCCATCAGGGAGAGTGGCAGGTGTCAGCGCATCAGAGAGAGGGTCAGAAGGTGTCGGCGCATCAGACAGAGGGTCAGAAGGTGTCGGTGCATCAGAGAAAGGGCCAGAAGGTGTCGGCGCATGGGTGGCTAAGGACTCGTTGGGTCGAACGGCCTGAATCCGTGCCGTATTGCTCTATGACGCCAAGTTTTGCTTAACGAGGCTCAGATATTTAGTGATGATGTCAAGTTCTAGGCAGCAGGAACTCTCCGGAAGACCCAGCACCGTCTTTGCACCTCTGGGATGTGGGGGGATGTGGACAAGAAAGCATGAGAAGCTGTACAAAATTTGAGATATGCTGAAGTCGCCCGGCAGCTTTGGGCACGGCCTCGGCCACTGAGTGACCCCGTTCGGATATCTTCTGCCATTTTCATCCCTATTTTGATTGCTATTCACATCATTGTAATCATTTTTTACTATCAGTATATTCATGGTTACAGCCGTCCTGACGTAAACTCGGGAATAATATATGCTCTTCCGACCAAGCATGTTACAACTTGAAAATGAATTAAGCGGTTTCAAATTGGAATGGTTATTTGTTCTTTATTGTCACCTGTACCGAGGTACAATGTTCTATGTTCTGTGGACTCTGCCTGACCTGCTGAGTGTTTCCAGAACATCCTGGTTTCCGCTTTTCAGCTGCTAGTATTACTACATCAATGTTATTATGGGAACAGATTCAATCTACCAATAAGGTCCATTTTTGCTATCATTATTCAGTGAAACCAGTAGAACCCACCATTGAGCTGCAAAAGAGGTTTGCAACATTTATGGAAGGACAGAATGTATCCATTGAGTGCACAGCCAGGAACTACTACGCAGGAAGTCGATTCTACCTGGGGAAGGTTGGTAAACCCTACTCCTTATCTTCCTGGCCCACCTCAAGGACGAAGGACAGCGCAACCTTCACCCTGGGCAACGTAAGCCTATCCGATGCAGGGTCTTACACGTGCCTCTACGAAGTCGAGCGAGCTGGGAAAATGTACAACTCAACGGACAGCCGGAGCCTCTCCGTTCAGATCACTGGTGAGTACTGGCGAACATCGCGGGGAGAATTGGAGGTTATGTCTGCTGGTTCGCAACTCCCCGGTGGGGGGGGGGGGGCAACACCTTTTTATGGAAGACCAGCGCGTTCTAAGAATACTGGAGATGGTCGTCCACGGAACTGACAGTTTCCCATTTGACGATCTTCTCAGCGTGTGCAGTAGGTAGTAGACTCATTGTACAGATTCATTCACGAGCAGACTCTCTTCATATTGCGTTATAAATCGTTCTTAGCTCCCCACCTTCTAATATAGGAACGCGCAGCCACAATACGTGGTTGATCCAGGTACAATAACAGCATTTAAAAGACATTTGGACATGTATATGGATAGGAAATGAACCATATGGGCTAAACGCAGAAAAATGGGTCTAGCTTAAGGCCCCGTATCTGAGGCACGTTATATAAAGAAGGATGTGCTGGCCCTGGGGAGGGTTCAGAGGAGGTTCACAAGAATGATCCCGGGAACGGAAGGCTGTAACATATCAGGAGCGTTTCATGGCTCTGGACCTGTACTCGAGTTCAGAGAGATGAATGAGGAATTCATTGCAATCGACCTCATACTGAAATGCCCGGTAGAGTGGACGTGGAAAGAATGTTTCCATGAGTTAGGTAGCCTCGGATCCGAGGGCACAGCCTCAGAATAAAGGGAAGTACGTTTTAAACTCAGATGAGGAGGAGGGAATTTCTTCAGTCAAAGGGGTGGTGAATCTGCGGAATTCGTTGGCACAGAGGACTGCGGAGGCCAAGTCATTGTGTTGTATTTAAGGCAGAGATTGATAGCTTCCTGATTGGTTCGGGGGATGAGGGTTAAGTGGAGAAGGAGGGAGAATGGGGTTTATAAAATCAGCCAATATTGAATGGCGGAGCAGACCCGAAGGGCCGAATGGCCTAAGTCTGCTCCTCTAATTGATGCTCTTAGATGGATGGTCATCTTAGTCGGCCCAGACTATTTGGGCCGAAGGGCCTGTTTCCGTGCTGTATGACTCCATGACTGTACATGTCTAACCCATATCATCGAATCACTCACTGTGATGCCGAATGTCACCTGTGAGCCAATGGCATTTCAAACCAAGCTTCTTTGAATGTGGATAACCTCCACTTGTGCTTTTCCCCACAAGTGGACACATAAGAGAAGATAACTTGATTAGTCACATGTACATCGAAACACACAGTGAAATGCATCTTTTGCTGGAGTATTGTGGGGGGGGGGGGGGGGGGGGGGAGCCCGCAAGTGTCGCCACGTTTCCGTCGCCAAAATAGCACTCCAACAACTTCCTGACCCTTCCGTCTTTGGAATGTGTGTTGAAACCGGAGCACCCGGAGGAAACCCCACGCAGATACACGGGGGGGGGGGGGGGGTGTGGGGGTGGGGGGAGTACAAAATCCTTAAAGGCAGCGTCCGGAATTGAACATTGGTCGCTGGCGCTGTAATAGCGTTGCGTTAACCGCCACGCTGCCGTGCCTGCCCTTCGCTCTGCATCCACTCCCACTCCATCCATTCTGTCGAAACCCTCCGTCCGTTGAAATACCTCCATCTGGGTGTTCACCTTTCCCGAAGAGGGCAAGAAACTCTCCGAAGGTGGCCAAACGTCTAAAAAATTGTAGGATTGGTCTCCTGCGCCAACATTGAAGGTTTGAAACAGGGAAATGAATGTGACAACAGAAGCAGTTTCAAAAGGCAAACTGAAAATTGGCGACCAAGGAGTCTAATTTGAAGAAGAACAGAACCAAGGATTGATGTCAATCAATTTGCTCTCACAGTTTGGAAGGGCCGATTGGCCGACTCATATTATAAAGGGCCCCAGTAGAGTTCAAGTTCAAGTTACTTTATTGTTATTCACGCAAGTGCTGTAAAAACACGTGGAGGAAGAAAATGTCGTTTCCCCCAGACTCACACAACAGAGAACACACAAAATACAGAAGACCTTCCCTGCCACACGTTATTCAACTATTTGCTCCGTTCAAAGAGAATGTACGTCTCCTGCGGGGCAGTGGCTCGACTGGTCGCCCGCAATGGACCTCACCTTCCCTTCCCACTGACCAAGACAACGCACTCTCCCGGGTTTGTAGTTTGGCCCGTTCTGGAATTTGAGGTCAATGGACCAGACAGGGTTCTTGCAGGAATTTCAATTTCAATCCAGGGAAAGGACTTTAACTAAAGACGAAGCTAATTGAGAAATCGTCTCTCAGAAAAGGTGCCCTGAAAGTTTTACCAAATTACTTTTAACAAATTAATTAGTGTTATTTCGATGCGCTCTCAGTCCCTCAGATGTAAGTGGAGGTAAACGGAGAGTAGGGAAGGTTCACCAGATTAATTCCTGCTGTGTGGATCTTCTCCCGGTCATAGAGCACGGAAACAGGGCATTCAGCCCAACGAATCCTCGCCGACCCACAAACACTCATTCAAATAAACTCAAGTTAATTCCCTTCAACTCTCCCGAGATTGTACCATTCACCCACACAATTTACAGCGGCCAATTAACCTCCCTTCCGCACGCCGTTGGGATCCGGGCGGCACGGTAGCGCAGCGGTTAGCGCGGGGCTATTACAGCGCCAGCGATCGGGTTTTGATTCCCGTTGCTGTCTGCAAGGAGATTGCATGTTCTCCCGTGTCTGCGTGGGTTTCCTCCGGGTGCTCCGGTTTCCTCCCACATTGCAAAGACGTACGGGTAGGTTAATTGGGTTTAAAATGGGCGGCGCGGACTAGTTGGGCCGGAAGGGCCTGTTACCACGTTGTAAATAACATTTCAAATATTATTTTTTTAAATAGAAAGAGCGCCCGGGTAAGACTGCATGGGTCACAATGGGGAAAAGGCCACACGAATGGACCAGAGGTCAGGACAGGAGACGGATCGATGATGTGGGGTTGGGATTTTGCGGTGGGGAGGGGGGGGGCCTGTTGGCAACATCTCCAGCACCACGCCACTGTGAGGTGTGAACCAGACGTGGCTTCCATCTCTGGAGTTAAAAATAAAGAGTTGACAATTTTGAAAATGGACAGGGAATGAGAGTGGAAGAATGAGGGAGAGGTGTAGCATCCGGCATAATCAAAGACCCCCACCCGCCCCGGACATTCTCTCTTCTCTCCTACATCGGGTAGAAGACCCAGGAGACTGAGGGCACCGACCACCAGGCTTAATGACAGCTTCTATCCCACTGCGATAAGACTACTATACGGTTCCCCTGTACAATGAGATGGACTATGACCTCAAAATCTACCTTGTTGTGACCTTGCACCTTATTGCACTGCACTTTCTCTGTAGCTGTGACACTTTACTCTGTACTGTTATTGTTTTTACCTGTACTACATCAATACACTCTGCATTAACTCAATGCAACTGCACTGTGTAGTGTATTGACCTGTACGATCGGTGTGCAAGACAAGTTTTTCACTGGACCTCAGTACAAGTGACAACAATAAACCAATACCAAATCCAAAGGGGAAGTAAAGGCAACACGGGACGAGGGGAAAGAGGTGGAAGAGAGGAAGGAAGGAGGAAGAGAAAGAGCATGAAAGGAAGGGGAGAAGGAAGGAAGGGAAGGGAAAGGAGAAAGAGCACGAAGGAAAGGCAGCAGATGAGAAAGATGGAGGGGAAAGCGAGGGAGAGGAGAAACAAATACGAACGAAAGGCAGCAGGAGATAACGGCGACCTTGGCGCAGCATTCACAAGATCACAAGACAAGGGAGCAGAGGCAGGCCATTCGGCCCATGGAGTCTGCCCCAAGGAAAGGGAAATAGAAATGAGAAATGTGGAATGGGGGAAGAAGAAGAAAGAAAAACTATTCTAATCCCAAATTCCGGCCTTATCCCCATATCCCTTGATATCCTGACTATTTAGATATCTATCTATCTCCTCTTTGAACGCCCCCACTGATCTGGCCTCCACTGCTGTGCGTGGCAAGGAGTTCCACAATTTCACCACCCTCTGGCTAAAGAAATTTTTCCTCATCTCTGTTTTGAAACTGTACCCTCTAATTCTAAGATTGTGCCCCTCTGGTACTGGACTCACCCACCAAGGGAAACAGCCTAGTGGGAGATTCTAACAGGGGGGGGGGGGTCACTATCCCAGAGGTCGGCAGTTCATGGGGAGAAAGATCTTCCGGTGAATCCTTGGAATTCTCTCGCTCCGAGGTCCATAAAGACTCAGTCACTGAGTAGTTGCGTGATAGAGACGCAGAGATATTGGAGTATTAAGGGAATCAAGCGATCAAGTTTCAGGTAACCTATTCGTCCTCTGTCCCTTCCTCCCTGATCCTGGGCTACCCCGTTCGTCTGACAGTCACCCAGCCCCCTATCGCCCAATTTATTCCCCCCTTCACCTAATCCATCTGCCCGTATCACACACATTCCTACTACTGGCTCCTTTCTGCCAATGTTCCCATCTGCCGCCCCTATTCGGTTCCATGCTCCCACCTTCCTTTCCTCTCAGATTCCACCATTTGAAGCCCTTTCACGGCCTCCATCTAACACCGGCCCAGCCTCTTGTCGTTATTGACCTCCTTCCCTACCCCATCTGCCGATCACCCCGCCTCACCTTGATCGACGTAGCCATCTCGTCAGATTTTGCTGCAACTCTTCTCCTCTGCTCTTTCTGCTGGCTGTCTCCCTTCTCCTCCCATCAGTCCAGATGAAGGTTCTCGACCTGAAACTTCGACTGCCCATTTCCCAACAGAGGTGCTGCCTGACCCGCAGAGTTGCTCGAGCAGTTTGTGCTTTCTTATCTGTGGTCGGTGAATCAGCCATAACATTATTTCGTGGCGCAGCAAGACAAGGCCCTTTTCGTCTGCGATCAATGCAATATAAATATCAGTTCTACTTTCTGATTTATCTTTTCAGATCGACCTCCAACGCCTGTCCTGTCGTCCCTAGAGTCTAAATCTACGCATCTAATTGGCAGCCAAGTTGTACTGTACTGCAACACTCCATTTACCTGGTTTGCCAGTGAAATTGGCTTGTACTCTGTGGTCGGAGACGACTACCTTTCAGTGAAGAACTCCACTGAGTCCAGCAGCCGCGGCACGTTTACCCTTGACAACCAGACGACAGCGGGAATAAGCAACTACAGTTGCCGTTATAGTTTCCAATTGCAAGATCACCTCCTATATTCGAATTTCAGTGACGTACTGACCATCACCTTTACGGGTAAGCGTAACGGCATCGCTGCCGATGGGGGCTCAGATTGCCGGCTGAACGGTGCACAGATTGCCCGCGCTCAGCTACACTTGCGACGCGAGTCCAGAGATTTAAATGTTCTGAGGTATTTTGTAGCTTCCCTTCTAAACTCTGGTATTGGTATTGGTTTATTATTGTCACTTGTACCGAGGTACAGTGAAAAGCTTGTCTTACAAACCGATCGTACAGGTCAATTCATTACACAGTGCAGTTACATTAAGTTAGTACAGAGTGCATTGAGGTAGTACAGGGTTCATTGAGGTAGTACAGGTAAAAACAATAACAGTACAGAGTAAAATGTCACAGCTACAGAGTGCAGTGCAATAAGGTGCAAGGTCACAACAAGGTAGATCGTGAGGTCAGAATCCACCTCATTGTATAAGGGAACCGTTCAATAGTCTTATCACAGTGGGGTAGAAGCTGTCCTTACTTCGGGTGGTCGGTGCCCTCAGGCTCCTGTATCTCCTACCCGATGGAAGTTTCCCTCCTTTCGCATGCGCGTCCCTGCACCTTCCCCGTTCTCATTAGCTCCTCTCCCTCCTCCAACTATTCCCGCCTTTGTCTTCCCTTCCGTCCCGCCTGTCTTTGTCCCGCTCCTTCCTCTCTCGGTTTCCCATCTTCCCTTCTACTGCCGCAGCCCTTCGACTTCTTTGCCTCTCTGTTTCCCCGCTCCTTCTCTATAATTAACCATCATCATGTCCCCACCTTTATCCAACAGTCCTTCTTTCATTCCCACTGTGCGATCCCTCCTCCCTCTCATCGTCCCCCTCTCCCCTGCTCGCTCACAGTCACCGCGTTACTCAGTCCTCATCCTTCCTTCTCTCTCTTCTTCCTCTCCTCTGCCGTCCCTCCCTCCTTCTTGAACACTTTCTCCCCTCGCTTTCTCTTTCTCCTTCTGTTGCCTTCTCTCCTCCTCTCCCTTCCCCTCATCTCCCGCTGCCACCCCCCTCCCTTCCTGCTCTTTCTGCTCGCCCCTCCTCTCGTACGCTCCTTTCGCCTCATCTCTCCTCGCTGTTTCTCCTCTTCCCTTCTCTTTGGGTACTTTTCCTTTCCCTCGTGCTTCTACTCCCACCACCCACCCACCAACCCCCGTCCCATTTCAGCCTCTCTTTCTTCGCCGATGGTTAGAAGCCACGGAAGAAGTACGATTTCAATGAAAAGTTGTGTAGTCACATAAAAAAAAATAGGGGAACGAGGGACTGGGACTGATTGGTTTGCTCTTCCGAGGGCGGGCATGGACTGGATGGAGAGAACGGCCTCATGATGTGCCGCCGCCATTCTCCACATCGCTATCCTCTCCGTTCTTCTTGACGTCTTCCTGCGCGGAAGGTTCAGAAGGAAACGGGCGAGACGCGGGCGAATGGGATTAGTTTCGGTCGGCACCTTGCTCGGCACTGTGGAATTGAGTGGAAGAGCTTATGACTCAGTCGCCAGGGTCACTCGGCCTGGTACAACCCCTCGACTGGTCAGATAGGGCAACAGCAATATCTGTTCTATGTTGGATTGCTGTAGGGATACGATGTGATAATAGGGTTAGTTCGAGGGTAACCAAGATCCGTGACATGTTGCAAGTAACAGTCGTTGTGTGCTGACGGAGAGGGGAGAATTGAGCCATGTTCACAAACGGCCGGCACAGCTAAAGGCGTGGAACATGCAGCAGAACATCACTGTCATGGGTCCTACAGTTCGCATTGGTCTATAAGGCCACAAGACATAGGGGCAGAATTAGCCCATTCGGCCCATCGAGTCTGTCACGCCATTGGATAATAGCTGATTATACATTTCCCCCTCTCACCCCCTGCTCCTGCCTTCTTCCGGTAACCTTTGACGCCCTTCTTCATCAAGAATCTGTCGACCTCCGCTTGAAACAAACCCAATGACTTGGCCTCCGCTGCCGTCTGTGGCAATGTATTGCACTGATTCACCACCCTCATCCCTGTTGTAAATGGACGTCATTCCATTCCGATGCTGTGCCCTCTGCTCCGAGACTTTCCCACGACTGGAAACATCCTCTTCACGTCTACTCCATCCAGACCTTTCACTATTCGGCCCGTTTCAATGAGAATTTCCCACCCCCCCACCGTCCTTCCAAACTCTAGCGAGAACAAGACCAGAGCCTTAAAACGCACCACATAGGTCGATCCTTTTACCCCCGCGATCATTCTCCTAAACCTTTTGGAGCCTCTCCAACACCAGCACATCTTTCCTTCGATATGGGGCCTAAAACAGCTGTTTAGCAGAACAAAAATGACCAATACGCGGACCAAATTATCGGTGGCGAACACTATGTCAAATTAAACCAATCCTTTCTGACTGCGTATGGTACATAACCTATCCATTCCCTCTATCTTCTTGTGCCCATCTGCAGGCCACTTATGGCATCGGCCTCCGCCACCACCAGCTCTGGAACCCAGCGCACTCTAGGCACCCACAACTCCCTGTGTCAAAAAAAGTGTTGTCCCGCACATCTCCTTCAAACTTTATCCTTCTCAAGTTAAAACTCTGCCCTCTGGTATTTGACATTTTCTCCCACGGGAAATAGATTCTGACTGTCAACCATATCCATGCCTCTCAGAAAATTGTAGATTTTATCAGGTTTTCCCCAACCTCAGACGATACAGGAAAGATAATCAAAAGTTGCCTAACCTCTCCTATTAACAAGGATGCTGTAACCCAGGCAGCATCCTGACGAATCTCTCCTGCATCCTTTCCAAAGCTTCCAAATCCTTCCTGTAATGAGCCGAACAGAACTGCACGCAATATTAAAGTGCGGCCGAACCAAAGTTTTATACAGCTGCATCTCCAAGTGCAACACAACCAGAGCTTTATACACAAATTATGTTCGTGTATTTCAAAGAGACGCACGCTTTGCCTGAAACAAAGTTATCGATTATTGAGACCAGCTACCTTTGTTGGTTTCAGATCAACTACCAAAGCCGCGCTTGGCTCTGGAAGAGGCGATGTTAAATTACCCTGTGCCGATATTTGCCAAATGCTCAGTTCCCATTTCATACTTCGGAGGCGTGTTCTCTTTGTATAAAGCTGGAGAAGAGAATTTCACTCAAACGCGGAAGCTGTTCGGCCACGACCGTTCGACCTATTTCAGTTTCCAAGTGGAGGAGGCAGTGAATTACACGTGTCAGTATTCGGTGGTGACATCTCGACGAGTGTACAAATCACCGCATAGTGATCCACTCTGGGTGCCCGCTGATGGTAAGTCACTCACCAGTGCATGTTTTTTTCCCCAGCACTCATTTAGAACTTCTCGTATGATTAAGTACAACAAGGAACACTGTACCGCAGATATGGAGAAACTCAGTGGGTCAGGCAGCATCTGTGGAGGGAAACAGACCAGCCGGTACCTTTCACAGAAGACGTCGATTGTCCATTTCCCTCCACAAGTTGTTGCCTCACCGGCTGAGTTGCTCCCTCTCCTTTGTGTGTTTCTTCAGATTCCTAGCACCTGCTGTGTCTTGTGTCTCCAAGGAACATCGCAGGTAAGATGAACAGGCGCAACATTGTTACAAGGCCCCACAAGGAAACGCAAGGGGGGGGGGTTGACACAACTATTGCGATGCAGTTGTACAAGACGTTGGCGAGGCCGCACTTGGGGTGTCGTGTTCAGTTCTGGGCACCTTGCTATGCTATAGGGAAGATTCTATTAAGTTGGAAAGAGTGCAGAAGAAATTTACAAGGACCTTGCCGGGACTCGACGGACCGCTTTATGGGGAGAGGTTGAGCAGGTTAGGATTTTATTCACTGGAGGGTAGGAGATTGAGGGGTGATGTTATAGACGTGTATAAAATCAGGAGGGGCGTAGATAGGATGAATGAACACAGTCCTTTTCCCGTGGTTGAGGAATCAAAAACGAAGGCATAGAGAGATTTGAGTGGAACCCGAGGGATACATTCTTCACCCAGAGGATGGTGCGTTTCTGTAAAGAGCTACCAGACGTAGTGGCTGAGGCAGGCACTTTAATAACACTTAACAGACCATTGGACAGGCACATGGATAGGAAAGTTTTGGACGGATATGGCCAAACGCAGGCAACTGGGGCCAGCTCCGCTGGGAATCTTAGTCGGCATGGATCAGTTGGGCCGACGGGCCCGTTTCCGTTCTGTGTTTCTCCATAACAATGTTTTAACCAGTAGTTTAATGGAGGAACGATAGAAAGGTTTACGAGAAGCATCACATTCGTTAGGTTCATGGTTTGACCACCATTGATTATCCATCGGTAAACCAATGCAAGTTGAACGAGGGTAGGGGGACTGAGTAAGAATAGATGGATGATTATAGATTGGTGGTCTTCGACGGCTAGAGAGCAAGAATGGGTACCGTTGGGTCGGCGGGTTGAACCGGATTTGATTGCAAGGCTGAAGAAGGAAGGCGTGATCTGGAAGTGTAGGGCTGACCGGATAATGGAAATGTTGAAGTTTGGAAGACGGAAACGGGTACGGGTGAAAAAAACCTACGGATTGGGCAGTCTGGGGCTGACCACCTGTTTGACGGCGAATGAAGTGAATTGTCTTGGGGTGAGGAGACGTTAAGGTTTGGCAGGGTTGCATGGAGAAGGGTCGTCATATAAACGGTTGACTGGTGGGCTCGAGTTGGGAGCGATACCAAGATCCTCAGGGCTTTAAGGAGGTAGGGTTGACCAAAAGTTGGAGATTTCGAAGGCCAGGGACGACCAATACTCGGAGGACTGGAGAGATGGGACTGGTTTATGATGAGCGGGTCTCGGAGGTTTGGATGGTCGGAGGGGGTAGCGTTGACTAGACCTCGGAATGTGGCTGTCCCGCGAGGAGAAGAGGACGTTAAGTCCTTGCAAGATTAGAGGGCCCGAGATATAACGGATGACGGGTTCCTTGGAACGGTCGAAGGTGTGTGAATCCGGTCCTTGAAGTTTGAGCTTTGGAGGACCGAGATTTGGCTGTTGGAGCTCGGGAGGACAGACCTTGGAAGATCGGAAGTGCGGAGATCCGGAACTGCCGTGGTTGAAGGCGGCGGGAACCGACCCAACCGGCTATTTGCATTAACGTTCCCCCAGTGCTGCGCTGTCTCGACCACCCGGCGTTTGCGGCAGTTATTAAATGAGCGGTGGTGAATAAGAGAAGGCGCCGTGACGAAGGCCATTCCGCCAGCGTGGGATGAGTTAAATGATTATGCCATATATTCAAGAGACAGGAGCATTGCTGATAACGTCGGCATAAGACGCCCTTTACAATTGGCTCTCTCGAACTGTCACAGTTCTTCCGGTGAATATCTGAAAGTTCTTTGAGTTGGGAGTCCAGAAAAAAGATCACGAATAAACATGGTGTGACATTTCTGAGATGTGCCTTGAAGAGGAGACTGCAGGCTGCGCAGTTCCCATGCGCCTTCCTCTCTATTCTTTTCTGATGGTAGAGGACACGCGTTTGGAACTGTTGGATACGTGTGGCGACGGGACGGTTTACACATGGTCTCACCTGCAGCTACGGTGCGTGGAGAGAAGGTAGTGGATATGGTGCTAATCAAGTGGATTGCTTTGTTCTGGAGCTTCTTCCATGTGGTCGGAGGTCTTTGTCCAGAGAATAATTTTGTGTGTTTCAGTGCGATCACCTCTCGTTCGTCCATACGCTAGAGAATCTGTCCAAAAAAGCCTCACAGGCGAAACCGCCCATGGGTGCATCAATTGCCGTAGTTTATTTATCGCCAGTATACTCGTTCTTGGGCAGGAAAACCAGGCGTAGAAGAGGTTTACAAGGACGCTACCTGGATCAGAGGGCAGGAGCGAGAAGGAGAGGCTGGACAAACTTGGGTTGTTTTCTCGGGAGCGGCGGAGGCTGAGAAGCGACCTGACAGAAGTTTATAAAATTATGAGAGGCTCAGGTCGAGAGTTAGAATCCTTTCCCCCAGAGTGGAAATGTCAAATACAAAAAGACACATGTATATTTTTTTCTCAGAGTGTGAGAGGGGAGAAAGTTTGAAGTGTTGTGCAGGGAATTATTCTTACGGTGCCTGAAGCTGGATGTCGGGGTGGCACAGGCACGGGAGCGGAGCAGTTAGACGAACACTCTGACTGCGCCAGCGACCCGGGTTGAATTCCGGCCGCTGTCTGTGAGGAGATTGTACGTTCTCCCCGTGTATCTGCGTCTGTTTCCTCCGGGTGCTCTGGTTTCCTCCCACATTCCAAAAGACGTACGGGTTAGGAAGTTGTGGGCATGTTATGTTGGCGCCGTGAGCGCGGCGACAATTGAGTGCAGCCCACAGAGAATTCCGCGCAAAAGTTGCATTTCACTGTGTGTTTCGATGTACATGTGACTAATACAAATAAAAATGACGTTTAAGAGGGTCTCAAAAAGGCACATGAATATGCAGAGAATGGAAGGGCATAGACCATGTGCTGACCGACGGAATTAGTGTAATTAGGCATCTTGAGCGGAATTAGTTCGGCACAACATCGTGGGCCTGTTCCTGTGCTGTACCGTTCTATGTTCTACGAAGATATAGCATCTACCTTGCTGTTGATTTTGGAGAAGGTACAGCAGTAAAGGTTACTTATTGCAAACATCGGGGACCCTGTTGAGACCGCTGCTGAAACGCTTTGTGCATCAGTGTTAGGTTTGGGGTTCAGCCAAAAACCAAAACAGACCAAACGTGTTGCAGAATGAGTCCGGGATGCTGGTACTGGGTAGTCAGGTGCAGCGAGTAGAGCACCGGAGACCCGGGTTTAGTACTGGCCTCCGGTGCTGCCTGTGTAGTATATGCACGTTCTCCCCGTAGCTCTTCGATTAATTACCCTCCCCCCTTTGGTTCAACAACGTTCACAGCGCAAACAAGGTGACCCCAGCGACTTCACCTTCAGTAAGACAGTGCTTGAAATACAATGAACAGAACTTCAGTTTAAAATATTTTAAACGTATTACTGAAAGCAAAAAAAGAAGTCCCCGAGTTTTCCAATCAGCAGGTCAGGCAGTGACTGTGGAGAGAGAAACACAATCAAAATTTTTGGTTTAATATAAAAAGAAGGAATGCTGGGAATATTCAACAGGTCAGGTAGCGACTGCGGAGAGAGAAACCTGGTCGGTTTCTTTCTCTGTGATCAACGGAACGCATTTCCAACCTGAAATGTTGTCTTTTTTTCTTTTTCCACAGACACAGTCTGGCTTGCTGAGGTTTTAAGGCATTCTTTGTTGTATTTCTTTTAGGTTTAAACCCGAAAGCTGCCATCATTATTGAAAGTTCTTATGCCAGGGAATTACATCAGGTACTCCAACGCGCACATACATAGAAACACGGGCACACACACACACACACACACACACACACACACACACACACACACACACACACACACACACACACACAACCATAAAGTCATACACGCAGACCCACACACACAGACAAATCATTTTCACAAAAACAGACACAAAGAGACACAAAGACAAACTCACACAACGATATACACACAGATACACTGACGCACAGACACACAGACATAAACACACACATACACACACACAGACACACACACACAGACACACACACACACACACATACACACACACACACACAGAAAAGTACAGCACGGTCGGGCCCTTCGGCGCACGATGTTGTTCCGACTTATATACACCTATTCCATTACGAATCGAATCCTTCCCTCCGACACAGCCAGTAACTCTCCGTTTTTCTTGCATCCATGCGCCTATCTAAGAGTCTTTTAAATACCCCTATAGCATCAGCCTCTACCACCACCCCCGGCAGTGCGTTCCAGGCACCCACAAATTTTTGTGTGAAAACCCTCCCTCTGGCATCTTCAAACATTCCTCCTCTGACCTCTCGTATTGGCTATTGCTGCCCTGGGGAAAAGGTGCTGGCTGTCCACGTTATCTATGCCCTTCCTAATTTTATACACCTCTATCAAGTCACCTGTCATTCTCCTTCCCTGTAAAGAGAAAAGTCCCAGCTCGATTGACCTTTCCATAAAAGTCAAGTTCTCCAATCTAGGCAGAATCCTGGAAAAATCACCTCTGCACCCTATCTAAAACGTCCACAGCCTTCTTATAATGAGGCGACCAGATGTGAACACAATACTCCTCGTGTGGTATAACCAGAGTTTTTGCACAACCACACTACCTCGCGGCTCTTGAAATCAATCCCTCGGCTAATGAAGACCAACGCACAGTACGCCTTCTTAACCACCCTATCAACTTGCGCGGCAACTTTAAGGGGTCTATGGACTTGGAGCCCATGGTATCTTTGTTCCTCCACACTGTGAAGAATCCTGCCATGAATCTTGTATTCCGACTTCAAGTTCGATTTTCCAAAGTGTATCACTTCACCGTATCTGCCGCTTCTCCGCCCAACTCTGCATCCTGTCAATATCCCATTGCAACCTTCTATAACCATCTACGCTATCCACAACCCCTCCAGCCTTCATGCCACCTTCGAACTTACTGATCCATTTCTCTAATTCCTCCTCCAAGTGTTCATCAAAAAGAGATGGGGTCTCAGAGCAGATCCCCGCGGACTACCACTAGTCACCGACCTACACGAAGAATGCTCTCTGTCTACTACGACCCTCTGTTTTTTTTTTGTGTGGCCAGACCAATTCGGAATCCACACAGCCAGGTTTCTATGATCCCATGCTTCACAACTTTCTGAATGGGCCAACCATGGTGAAACTTGCCAAACGCCTCACTGAAATCACACAAAGATATCCAGACACACACACACACACACACACACACACACACACACACACACACACACAACGACAAACAGACATAAAGACACAAAAGAGAAACTCAGTGTCCAAAATCTATTCCCCTGAATCTTGAGGCTATGTACCCCAGTTCTAGTCTCAACTACCAGTGGATACAAACTTCCTGCCTCTATATTGTATATCTCTTTCATATGTTTCTAAAAGATCCCCACTCATCCTTCTGAATTTCAGCAAGTATCGTCCCAGACGACTCAATCTCTTCTCATAGGCAAACTCTCTCATCTCCGCAATCAAACTGAGGAACCTCCTCTGCACTGCCTACAAAGCCAATAAATCTTTTCCTAAGTAAGGAGAACAGAACTGAACGCAGTCCTCCTGGTGCGGCATCGCCAGTACCCTGTACAGTGGCAGCATAACTTCCCTGCTGTTAAATTCAATCCCTCTGGCAATGTAGGCCAGAATTCCATTTGCCTTGTTGATAACCTGTTGCACCTGCAAACCAACCTTTTGCGATTCATGCACCAACACTCTCAAATCCCTCTGCATAACAGTTAGTTGCAATCTTTCACCATTTAAATAATAATCTTATCTTCTACTTTTCCTTCCAACGTGGAAGACCTCGCATTCACCAACATTGTACTCCATCTGCCAGACCCTTGCCCACTCACTTAACCTAGCTATATTTCTCTGCAGGCTCTTCGCATCCTCTGCACAATTTGCTTTTCTACTCCAGTTGGTGTCATCAGCAATCTTAGATACTCTGCACTCGGTCCCCTCTTCCATGTCGTTAATATATATCGTGAACAGTTGTGGGCCCAGCACCGACCCTTGCGGCACCCCGTTCACGACTGATTGCCAACCAGAGAAACACCCATTTCTCCCAACTCCCTGCCTTCTTTTGGTTAACCAATCCTCCATCCATGCTAATACATTACCCCCAACACCATGCATTCTTATCCTATGGATAAAACTTTAATGCGGCACCTTATCGAACGCCTTCTAGAAATCCATACATACAACATCTCCTGTTCCCCTCCATCCAGTTCACTCATTATATCCTCAAGTAACTCCAGTCAGTTTGTCAAACAGGACCTGCCCTTCTTGAATCCATGTTGCGTCTGCCTGATGGAACAATTTCTATCTATATGTCTCGCTATTTCATCCTTAATGATAGCTTCAAACGTCTGCCGAAGACAGACGTTAATATAACTGACCAAGAGTTACCTGCCTTTTGTCTGCATCCTTTTTTGAACAGTGGCATTACATTCGCTGTCCTCCAACCGCCTCAACCTGCCCAGAGTCCAGAAAATCTTGACAAATTATCACAAACGCATCTATTATAACTTCCTCCTTTTTATTCAGTGTCCTGGGATGCTCCCGTCAGAACCAGGAGACTGGTCAAGCTTTAGGCCCACTAGTTTGCTCATCACTACCTCTTTAGTGACAGCGATTGTATCGAGCTCCTCACCTTCTGTCGCATCCAGAACATCTCTCTTTGGCATGTTAGACATGTCCTCCACCGTGAAAACAGACACAAAATAGGCGTTCAAGGATCCGGCCAATTTCACATTATCCAATATTAATTCCCACTTCTCATCTTCCAAGGCACCTACATGAACTTTAGCCATCCTTTCCGCTTTATATAATTATTAAACCTTTTGCTATCTGCTCTTATGTATTGTTCTAACTTACATTCATCATCTATCTTCCCTTTCCTTATTGCTTGCTTAGTGGTTCTTTTTGCTTTTCAAGTTTTCCCAATTTTCCAATTTCTCACTACCCTTGGCGACGTTGTCTGCATGAGCTCTTAGTTTGATGCCTTCTTTGATTTCCTTGATTAGCCAAGACTGGCTCTCCCCACCCCTACTGCCCTTCCGTTTAACTGGAATATACTTCTGTTGAGCACCGCGAAAAATCTCTTTGGAAGTCTTTCACTGTTCCTCTACTGTCCTACCATATGGCCTGTGTTCCCAGTCTATGCTGGGCAACTACTCCCTCATCATATTATGGTCCGCCTTGTTTCGGCATAATACACTGGTTTGAGGTCGAACTAGTGCACCCTCTATTTGTATGAGAAATTCAATAACTCTTTGCAACAGGAGCCCCAACTGCACAATCGTTAATCTTACCTGTCTCATTGCCCGGGACAAGATCTGATATAACATTTTCCCTTGTACGTTCACTTGCATGCTGTTCCAGAAAGCTATCACGGATGTATTCTGTGACATCCTCGAGCAAATTGATTCGCCCAATCTATGAGCCCACCATGACAACTATCGTTCCATTCTTGCATGCATTGAATATTTCTTGGTTATTGCCTGTGCCACTGTAATGAGATTATTCGGTGGAATACAGACAACTCCCACCAGTACTTCTTTTCACTATGCTATTCCTAATCTCAACCCTGCTGGACTCGACATTCCGCTCCTTCGACTTTATATCATCTCTCACTATCGCCCTGATCTCATTCTTACGTAAGATCGTTACCCCACCTCCCTGACTTTCCTGCCTATCCTTCCATTTTACCCGATAACCTTAGATATTGAATTCCTACTTATCTCCAACCAGGATTCTGTACTGGCCACTAATTCATACCCCTTCGTACTGATTTGTGCCACAAGTTCACTCACCAATGTTCCAATAACATGCAATTCCTTTTAGAAGGTAGCGGTGATGCAAGGAGTCTTGGACCAGGTCGTTGAGCCTCCTTCCTGGAACTTGCGTGACGCCATTAGCTCGTGCCAGAACAAGCCCCACCCACGAAATCGCTGACGTAGAGCTGATCACCCAGCTTTGCCAGCTGTCAAGACTGCGAAGGGCCCGCAATGCGTCTGATGACCATAAATCGAAGAAAAAAAGATCTGAAAATATATCTAAGCACATATTGCACTTCAAAGTAATTAAAACTGTAATAAAAATCAGAAATATTTGAATTAAATGTTCTTAGCCTGACCTGTCGTTCTCATAGCAGTTCCAGTCTCTTTGAAATGAATTGGCTGGCGGATTCTGAGACAACGTTTCAAACTAAATTGCCCCACTCGGGGTTCCATAGTGGCGCAGCGCGCAGATCTGCTGCCTGATAGCTCCAGCGACTGCGCTTTCGATACCGACCCCCGGTACTGTCTGTGGGGAATACAGAGTTCCCAAAAAATGTGAACATAGGTAGGCAAAGTGGCGAAAAGGACGTTTAGCACGCTTGCCCTTATCGGACCAAACATTGAGTACCAGATGTATGAAGTCATATTCCAGCTGTGTACAGCGTCAGCTAGAACGGAACCGGAATGCTGAGTGCATTTCTGATCGTCAAACTACAGGGAGGATGTCATTGAGCTGCGGAGGGTGCAGGGAAAAATCACACGGACGTTGCCGGGACAGGAAAGCTTGACTAATGAGGAGAGACTGGATAAGCTGAGAGGTTATTTCCTGGAGCGAAGGAGGCTGAGCGGTTTGAATAATAGATTGGCTTCTCAAACGCTGGAGAGGGAGGGAGGGAGAGACAGAAGGAGAGAGAGAGAGAGAGAGAGGGAGAGAATGAATGTGTGTACATGTGCAAGTGTTAAATCTCCTCGATGTACTACTGGAACTTGAACTGCCAACATCCCCCCATCGTCACCTCCGCCTCTCTCTCATTCTACCTCTTCCCTCGCCCCCATTCTACCTCTACCCCCTCTCTCCTCACTTTGTCTCCTTTCTGTATCTCTCTCCCCATTCCTTCCCCAACATCCTCTCGTCTCTTCCCCTCATCTCCATCTCCGCTTTCTCCCCCTTTCTCTGACCTCTCTTCTCTCCCCCTCTCCATTATTACCCCTCTCCCCTTTGCCTTCACAACCTCCCTTCCCTTCTAAACCCTCCACCCCTCCTCCGACACCTTCTCGCCCTTGCTTCCCCCTGCCTTTCTCTGACGATATCTGGTGGCTGACGTGGTTTCCCGATTGCACCAACCCAGCACAAAAATGTTGGAGATGAGCCAGCTCGCTAAATTCTCACTCCTTCTTAAAAGAGAACATATGTGCTAACATTTTATTAGGCTCCATTGCAAACTCAGACCAGCCAAAACATCTTGAAGCAAATAATGCATTTAGGAAATGCATTAATGGGATTGCCAGCCATTAATTATGGAACAACAAGCATTTAGATAAAATAAGACAAGATAGGATTTCTTTTTGTGTCACATGTAAATCGAAACACACAGTGAAATGCATCCTTTCCGCATAGTGTTCGGGGGGCAGGGTGGGGCAGCCCGCGTGTAGCCACGCTTGCGTCGCCAACATAACATGCCCACAACTTCCTAACCCCGTGCGTCTTTGGAATGTGGGTGGAAACCGGAGCACCTGGAGGAAACCCAAGCAGACACACGGGGAGAACGTACATACTCCTCAGAGACAGTGGCTGGAATTGAACCCGCGTCTCTGGCGCTGGAATAATGTTTTGCCAGCTGCTATATGTCGATGCGATGAAAATGAGTCATTCGACCCATCGACTGATGCCGGCCACAAAGGAAACCAACTACTCATTAATGTTCACTATGATCTCCCCCCGCAAACCCCCCTCCCCAATCCAATCAACTCTGTCCCGATTTGACCTGTCACCTACAAGAAGAACAATTTGCAGCGGCTTGTTAATCCAGCAACAAATACGCCTTTGGGACGTGGGAGGAAACTGGAACACGCACGTGGACGGGGCCCAAGAGCCCACAGGGAGAACGCATGAATTCCACAAGCAGACAACAACGGAGGTCAGGAACGCACCCGGGTGACTTAACCTGTGGCGCAAGAGCTCCGTCAAGTGTGTTACTGTGCCATCCAACGTGTTCCCTTTTGTTGGATATTTTCATCCCACACAGCTCGATCTCAACGGATTATTCCACAGCAAGAAATTGGGCTCTATTTTTCAATAAGGGCCTGCCATTTAAACAAAAGAGATAAGGCGATGTTTTCGTGGGTCTCTAGAACTCTTTCCCCGAAAGGACGGTGGAAGCAGAGTCACCAATATTTTTTAAAAGGCAGATTTATGTTCGTATGCATGTGGGTGGAATTTTTACGGTTGTTGATGTTAAAATTGACTGGTTTAGCTGTGCCGATCGGCAGAGTGGCTCTACCGTTCCTATTCAGGGTGACTGCATATCCGCTGCATAATGGATAGATGTTAGGTCAGGCGCGGAAGAAAACATGGACTCTCCGCTGATTCATTCACATTGCGCCGGTGGGAGCGCGGAGCAGCAGATCCATCCCTCTGAGATAACGCGCTGCACCGGAGCCCTCGCAGGTTGAATTCACTTCCATCGACACGCATATCGGGCTGCTGGAGACAGCAGATCAGCCAGAGAGAGCTTGACGGCCGCCACCTACCGACAGACCGGCGAGGGAGGAAGCTGGTCTGAGCAAGCGACCGGTCGGAGGAAGTCGGAGTGAATGTGAGCACTCGTTTCCCAGTGTTTGAACTGAGAGAGATAGTTATATAGATAGACAGACAGATAGGTAGATAGATAGATAGGTAAGTGGGTAGATATATAGATAGATAGACAGACGGACAGACAGATAGATAGATAGACAGGTAGATATGTAGATAGATAGACAGACAGACAGACAGACAGACAGACAGACAGACAGACAGACAGACAGACAGACAGACAGATAGATAGATAGATAGATAGATAGATAGATAGATAGATAGATAGATAGACAGACAGACAGACAGACAGACAGACAGACAGACAGACAGACAGATAGATAGATAGATAGATAGATAGATAGATAGATAGATAGATAGATAGATAGATAGATAGATAGATAGATAGATAGATAGATAGATAGATAGATAGATAGATAGATAGATTGGCAGAAAGATAGCCAGATATATATATATTGGGTCTGTATTATTCGGAGCTGAGAAGCACGAGTATTGATCCTTTTGAAACACGTGGGATTCTAACTGGCATGACAGAGGAGATGTTTAAATGTTTCCGTTCGCGGGAATCTCGAATAAGGGGACATAGTTACAAGGTGAAATCCTGCTATCTAAAAGAGATGACTCGAAATTTCTTCTCCCAGTGTGGCGTGGCTATCTGGACTTGTCTGCCCCGGATTGAGGAGGAAATGAGATTACTGGAGCCATTTAAAGAAGAGGTGCGTGATTAGCTGAAAGAAAGGGGGGTAAATGCTACTTGGAACTGGCACAGAGGAGCAACTAAGGCATGGGGCAGGTCAGTCATGATCATATGAAATGGCGTGGCAGGTCTGAGGCCCAAGGATCGTTCTCCTGCTCCTGTGTTCTGGTGTGTTCCTTCGTACCTTGGAATTGGAGTTGAAGCAAATCATCTTCGACTCCCGGCAACTGTACGAGAAGTAGGAACAAAGTGGGCAAAGTCATCTTGCTTAGTCAGAACCAGATATTTTATTGTAAAGTGAAATTTGTTGTTATTGGGTTTGGCACCGAGTCAGAGGCACGTGCAAAAGGCGCGAGATGAAAATGAGAGCAAAACCCTTCAGATGCTGGAGATCTGAGGCAAGATCAGAAAATACTGCAAGCACTCAGTCAGCCAGGCGGCACTTTTGGAGACAGTAGCAAAGTCAGAACTGGGAAAGAGAAATAAAATTAACAGCAAGTTGGGAGAAGAAATTTCGAAGCATCTCTTTTAGATAGCAGTAGTTCATCTTGTAACCTTGGCTCCTTATTCGAGACTCCTGCGAACGGAAACATTTAAATAGCTCCTCTGCCATGCCAGTCAGAATCCCACCTGTTTCAAAAGAATCAATACCCGTGCTTCTCAGCTCCGAAGAATACAGATCCAATACCTATCTTCCTGCCAATCTCTCTCTCTCTCCCTTTCTTTCTCTATCTATCTATCTATCTATCTATCTATCTATCTATCTATCTATCTATCTATCTATCTATCTATCTATCTATCTATCTATCTATCTATCTATCTATCTATCTATCTATCTATCTATCTATCTATCTATCTATCTATCTATCTATCTATCTATCTATCTATCTATCTATCTATCTATCTATCTATCTATCTATCTATCTATCTATCTATCTATCTATCTATCTATCTATCTATCTACCTATCTATCTATCTACCTATCTACCTATCTACCTACCTACCTATCTACCTACCTACCTACCTACCTATCTATCTATCTATCTATCTATCTATCTATCTATCTATCTATCTATCTATCTATCTATCTATCTATCTATCTATCTATCTATCTATCTATCTATCTATCTATCTATCTATCTATCTATCTATCTATCTATCTATCTATCTATCTATCTATCTATCTATCTATCTATCTATCTATCTATCTATCTATCTATCTATCTATCTATCTCTCCATCTATCTATCTATCCTCCCGAGAAGATGGCGGGAGGATTAGAGAAACGGAATGCCATTAGTAGTGCGTGCTGCGATCAAATAGGATAATATTGCATTTGGAATTGAATTTGGAATTGGTTTATTATTGTCACTTGTACAGAGGTCCGGTGAAAAACCTGTCTTTCATACCGTACATACAGATCAATTCATGACACAGTGCATTAAGGTAATACAGGGTAGAACTGTAACATAATGCAGAGTAAAGTGTTGCAGCTACATAGAAAGTGCAGTACAAGTAGACAATAAGGTGCATGTTCAAAAACGAGGTAGATTGTTAGGTTAATACTTCATCTTATCGTGTGAGGGGACGGTTCATTTGCTTTATTACAGCGGGAAGAAGCTGTCCTTGAGCCTGGTGGTACGTGCTTTCAGGCTTTTGAAAGCACGTACCACCAGGGTCAAGGACAGCTTCTTTCAGGCTTTTGAAAGCACGTACCTCACCCCTCTTTCCCATCGACACAAATTTAAGTTGGTAAATTGGTCTATCGTTGTTACATGTACCGAAGTTCGGTGAAAGACGTTGTTTTGCGTGCCATCCGTTTCATAACAACAGTGCAATGAGGTAGTACAAGGGAAATGCAATAACAGAATACAGAATAAAGTGTTGCAGTTACAGAGAAAGTGCAGTGCAGGCAGAGAAGAAGGTGCAAAGTCGTAACTAAGTCGATTGTGAGGTCAAGAGTCCATCTTATTGCACCGGGGAACCGTTCAATAATCTTATGACAGCGACTGGCCTTTTCCTACCCCACTGTGAAGTCTCAGATTCAGGACCAGAATCAGGTTTATTATCACTGATTTAGATGATGTGAAATGTGTTGTTTCGCGGCAGCAGTACAGTGCCAGACATAAAAATCACTAGAAATTACAAAAATAAATAAATAGTGCAAAAGAGGAATAACCAGGTCGTGTTCACGGGTTCACGGTCCGTTGAGAAATCTGATGGTAGAGGAGAAGAAGCTGTTTCTGAATCGTTGAGTGTGGGTCTTCAGGCTCCTGTACCTGCCTCAACTCCTATGGTCGTTACGATAAGAGGGAATCTATAATAAAATCGCCAGCAAAACGCACGGTATATGGTAGGGTCCTATGGAGTGTTTTGGAACAGTGGGATCTAGGAATGCAAGTGCAGAGGTCGCGGAAAGCGTCGTTACGGGTAGATAGGGTGGTGAAGAAGGCTGGTGAAGCACGCTGGCCTTCGGTTCGGGCATTGAGTACAGGAATTGGGTAGTTATGTTGCAGTTATGTAAGACGTGGGTGAGGCCGTACTTGGAGTATTGTGTACCGTTTTGGTCACCATTTTATGGGAAAATATATTATTAAGCTAGAAGGAGTGCAGAAAAATATTTACCAGGATATTGCCCGGAACTATAGGGACCTGAGTTACAAAAATAGCTTGCGTAGACTGTGATTCTATTGCCTGGAATGTTGGAGATTGAGGAGAGTCCTGACAGAGCTATGTAAGATTATGAGGGGAAAAGACATGGTGAAAGCCCATAATCCTTACCCAGGGAGTGGGTGCCAAAAACAAGAGGGCATAAGTTGAAGCTGAGAGGCCAGAGATTTAAAAGGTTCATCAGGGGCAGATTCTTTACGAAAGGGTGGTGCGTATTTGGACTGAGTTGCCAGAAACAGTGGTTGAGGCAGCCACATTCGCAACGTTTAAAAGCCATCTCGATAAGCACATGGGTGGGAGAGATTTAAGAGGTCTGTGGGCAAAACATGCGGCTAGCTTGCTGTGGATGAGAAGTGTTTAGAGGGCTGTGGGCAGAACGTGGCAAGATGAATCTAGCTCGCTGGGCAACACGGCCGGCATGGCCGAATTGGGCAGAGGGGCCTGTTCTCATGCTGTATGGTTCTCTGACACGAAAATTGAACAAATGACGCCCATCGTCTGTGGACAAGATCGCTTGTCGGTAATCATTCACTCGAACCAGGATAGTGAAGAGGTCACATGTAATATAAAATGTGGAGAAAATGGTGAAAGATTGAAAATAAGAAAGAAAAGTCCACGGAATTCACCACAGAGGCCTGTAGAGGCTGAGTTCCTTAATCTAATGAAGAAAGTCACCATGGATTTCGAAAGGGCTGAAGGGTTATTTGCAGACATCGTGGATCAGATGCAGAGGCAGATTACCAGCAATGCTAACGACATGGAAGGATGCCATTAAGCTGGAAAGAGTGCGGAGGAGATTTGGGAGGATGTTGGAGGGACTCGAGAGACTGAGCTACGGGGAAAGGTTGGGTTAATTGGAACTTATTTTATTGGAGCTTAGGTAAATGAGGCATGATACAAAATGAAGGGTGATATAAAATGAGGGGTGTAAAATTATGAGGGGCATAGATAGGGTGAGTGCGCACAGTCTCTTTCTAAGGGTGGAGGAGTCAAGAACTAGAGGGCACAGGTTTAAGGTGAGACTGAGAGACTTAATAGGAACCTGAGAGGCAACTTTTTCACCCAGAGTGTGGTCGACACGTGGAAAGAGCTGCCAGAGGAAGTGGTTGAAGCAGGTACATTACCAACATTCAAACGGTACTTAGACAGGTACACGGATAGGAAAGGTCTGGAGGGATATGGCCCAAACGCGGGGCAAATGCGGCTGACTTAGATGGGAATCTGGGTCGGAATGGAGCAGCTAAACCGAAGGTCCTGTTTCCTTGCTGTATGCCTCTATGACTCTATGCTTCTCAAGTGCTAGAAGAGCCGAATGGCTTACCAGTGCCCCGTTATTTGTTTCGATGAAGACAGAAGGTATGACACAAGAGAAACACTGTAAAGTTAATGGTTAAAAATAGCCCATTTTGTTGAATTACGGAGGTTTACGATGCAGTCAAACTCTCCCGTGCAGCGGAAAACTCGCTGCTTTTTGCTTTGGCTTTTTTTCCAAAATTAACCCTCTTTCTTCCAACACAATTCAAGCCTGATCTCAGTAATGTATCCTAGTGCTGAAAGCTTGACTCTGCTTTTCACTCCACAGATCATGCCTGACCTGTCGAACATTTCCAACATAACCTGTTTCCAATTTAGAACATAGTACATTACAGCACAGTACAGGCCCTTCGGCCCACGATGTTGTGCCGACATTTTATCCTGCTCTAAGATCTATCTAACCCTTACCTCTCACATAGCCCTCCATTTTTCTATCATTCATGTCACTGAGATGTCCTAAGTGCATCTGCCTCCACAACCTCTGCCAGCAGAGCATTCCACGCACCCACCACTCTCTGTGTAAAACACTTACCTCTGACATCCCCCCATAACTTCCTCCAATAACCTTAAAATTATTCCCCCTCCCGTTAGCCATTTTCGCCTTGGGAAAGAGTCTCTGACTGTCCACTCGATCTGTGCCTCTTATCATCTTGTACACCTCTATCAAGTCACCTCTCATCCTTCTTGTCTCCAAAGAGAAAATCCCCAGCTCGCTCAACCTATCCTCATAAGACATGCTCTGCAGTCCAGGCAACCTCCTGATAAATATCCTCTGCACCCCATATAAAGCTTCCACATCCTTCCTACAATGTGGCGACCAGAACTGAACACAATACTCCAAGTTCCGTAGAGCTGCAACATTACCTCTCGGCTCTTGAACTCAATACACCGACTAATGAACCCATACCCCGACTAATACCCCGGTTAACACAGCATTCGCCTTCTTAACCCTATCAACTTGCGCGGCAACCTTGAGGGACCTGAGTTTGACTCTACTATTGTGTTCACAGACGCCGACTGACCTGCTGAGACATAGTCCTAGAATCATAGAGATCTACAACACGGAAACCTCCACCTATCACACTGTCTCTTAAAAGTTGTCATTGTACGTGCCTCCGTTCTTGTTATCTGCCAACCCATTCCACACGTGTACCACACTTTGTGTATAATGTTCCCACTACATCTTTACCATCTCAGCTAAAGCCTATGCCCTCTAGTTCTTGATTCTGCAACCTTGAGAAGGATGCGGAGCATATTCACCCTATCTCTGTCCCTCATGATTTTTTGCCCTCCATAAGGTCACCCCTCTGTCTCCTATGCTCCAATGAGTAAAGTCCAAGCCTGTTCAACCTCTCCCTCTACCTCAGTCCCTCAAGTCCTGACAACGTAAATCCTTTCTGCACCCTTTCCAGTTTCGTAACATCTTTCGCACAGCGGGGCGACCAAAACGTAATGCAATGACCCAAGTGCGGCCTTGACATAATCCTGTACAACTACACAATGGCCTGACAACATTGAATTTTTTTAACATTTTCTGTTTTAACTTTCGACCTGAAACATTGCCTTTGTTCCTCCATCCACGGATGCTGCCTGTCCTGCTGAGTGTTTCCAAAGATTTCCTGCTTTCTTTGTGTTAACGGGCACACTGTTTCTGTCTGTTTGTGTTTCAGGTGATGTCAAGGTGAGACTTGCCGGGGGAACCAACGCCTGCTCTGGAAGGGTGGAACTCCATTACGCTGGCCGATGGCGGGGCGTTTGCAGCCAATACTGGGGTATCGAGCAAGTGGAAGTTGTCTGCAGGCAGCTGGGATGTGGGTTTGCCTTCTCCGCTCTCCACAATGCCAGTTACGGTCGAGGCACTGAGATGTTCGTTACGCACGAGGTCTGGTGCACTGGCTTCGAAAGCTCGCTGCATGAATGCAGATCTCGACCGTTCACCAGGCAGCGCAGACAGTGCGCCGTTTGCGCGGAATGTTCAGGTAAGAACGGGGTAGTATAACGTAAGGCAAAAAAAAAAATCCAGGTCTAATTTTTTGGCAAAGTCTTCACAGATCCGTCGATCTACTTCCTCACCAACATTTCACTGCAGAAAAAAAAACAAATAGACTGCAGATGCTGGAAATGGCACATTCCTCTGCATTGGAGAAACCAAGCGTCGACTGGGCGACCGTTGTGCGGAGCCCCTGCGCTCTGTCTTCAACGGCCGTCTCTTGCTTCCGCTCACACGTTATTTTGATTCTCCATCCCACTCCCACAGTTAATATTGCAGTTGTGTCCGTCATTGGTGAGGCCGCACTTGGACTACCGTGTGCGGTTTTGCTCACCCTGTTCTTGGAAAGACGAGGTTAAACTGGAGAGAGTGCAGAAAATATTTCAGAGGATGTTGCCAGGACCAGAGAGCCTGAGTTATAAGGAGAAGTTGGCCAGGCTAGGTTTTGATTCCTTCGAAAGTAACAGAATGAGGGGCGACCTTTTAGAAATGTTTAAAATTACTAGAGGCAGAGATAATACATTACAGCACAGTACAGGTTCTTCGGCCCACAATGTTGTGCTGACGTTTTATCGTGCTGTAAGATCTATCTACCCCTTTCCTACCACATAGCCCCCCCCCCCCATTTCTCTATCATTCATGCGGCTATCTAAGAGGCTCTGAAATGTCCGTAATGTATCTGCCCCCACAACCTCTGCAGGCAATGCGTTCCACGCACCAACCACTCTCTGTCTAAAAAAGAACTTACCCCGACATGCCCCTTAAACCTTCCTCCAATCACCTCAAAATCATGTCCCCTCGTGTTAGCCATTATCGCCCTGGGAAAAAGTCTCTGACTGTCCACTCGATCTATGCCTCTAATCATCTTGTACGCCCCTATCAACTCAAACGTTTAGAGTTATGAAAGGCACAGATAAGTCGGACTGTAACAGTATTTTCCCCAGGGTTGGGGAGTCAAAAAGTCGGGGACATCGATTTAACGTGAGAGGGGAAAGATTTAAATTCGACCTATGGACAACATTTTTTCACGCAGAGGGCGGTGAGTATATGGAATGAGCTTCCAGATGAAGTGGTTGATGCAGGTTCAAAAGTATCATTTAACATATGTACATGGGAAGGGGCGTTGACGTGGTTTGGAGGGATATGGGCCCAACGCAGGATATTGGGACTAGTTGGTTGGGCCCAGTGGTCTGCATGGTCTGGTTGGGCCGAAGGGCCAATATCCGTGCCGTATTGTTGTATAACTTCGACAGCGACCTGCCTATGTTCGGCCTCACCATTGCTACAATGAGGCCAAGCGCAAATTGGAAGGATAGTATCTCACATTCGAGTTGGGGATCTTCCAGCCTATTGGTAGGAACATTGAACTTTACAATTGCAGGTAACTCAACTGGCCCTGGTTGTGTTCTCCCACATATACCTGATTACCTGGGCTTCTTCTTCATTTGCTCATCTTTCTCCTCCCTCCTTTCCACCTGGTTCCGTCCGCCCATCATTGTTCTTCCTCTCGTCTGGTTCCACTATCACACCGCAGCCTCGGTACCACCCCGAACTCGTCCTGCTATATCCTTGCAGCATTCCCTCTTCCCTCTCAGTCCTGACGCAGGGTCTCGACCCGTCACGTCGACGTACGCCGTTTTCCTCCACGGATGCTGCCTGACCCGCTTGAGTTCCTCTGGATTCCACTTCAGGAGGGTGAGGTCAAGGGCACCCTGTACGGTGCCCTTCAGGGCACATTCAAATTCTCCCTGTGAATGTGGTACATTGTGAATGTGGTACAGGGCGGGATTACAGGGTGCGATCCCACATTCACAGGGTGGGATTACACCAGAGAACGCGCAGAGGAGAATTACCGTGTAGTTGCTCGGGAAGGAACGTTTCATGTATGAGGAGGGGCTGGATAGACTGGGTTTGTTTCCCATGGAGCGTGGGAGGTTGCGAGAGGGCCATCTCGAGGCATCATGGGCATGGATAGATTGAATGGTGCGAAAATCTTCCCTCAAACGGAGGTGCCAAAAACCAGGAGGATATTCGAGGAGTTAGAGGGTTACCGATGATCTAAGGAAGAACTTCTGCACCGTACTTTCTGAGGGGCTAGTGGAGGCAAGAACCCTCTCAGCATTTAACGTGTATTTGGACGGCCACAAGGTTAGCCATGGTATAGAAGGCTCCGGAGAAAGCGCTGGAAAGTGGCATTAGTACATATGGATTATTGATGATAGGTATGGACATGGTCGGCCGAATAGCCTGTTTCTCTGGAGTACGTCTCTGACTCTATGGCACAACATTGAGACAACACGGGGAATAGGTAGCTGGCAGGACGGGATGAATCCCACACCGAGCAACGTCCTCGCCAGCAGGGTTGGGGTAGGGGTTGTCGCTCAATAGCGGTTTTGCAAAGGACCTGCACCACCTTCTAACTAACCCTCCCAAGAGGGCGGGGGTCCCCTCCAAAGCCAATCCAACAACGCAGTTGTTCCCTTTTTCTGACGCTGGAAATTGTACTCCAAGAGCACATGCTGCTCTTAAAACAGACAGGGTACTCCTCAGTGAGGGTCAAGCCTACCTCATAGAAACATAAAAAAACTACAGCATAATTCATGCCCTTCGGCCCACAAAGCTGTGCCGAACATCTCCCTACCTTAGAAATTACTAGGCTTACCCATAGCCCTCTATTTTTCCCAGCTCCATGTACTTATCCAAAAGTTTCTTAAAAGACCCTGTCGTATTCGCCTCCACCACCGTTGCCGGCAGCCCATCCCACGCACTCACCACTCTCTGAGTAAAATACTTACCCCTGACATCTCCTCTGTACCTACTCCGCAGCACCTTAAACCTGTGTCCTCTTGTGGCAAGCAGTTCAGCCCTGGGGAAAAGCCTCTGACTATCCACACGATCAATGCCTCTCATCATCTTATATACCTCTATCAGGTCCCCCCTCATCCTCCGTCGCTCCAAGGAGAAAAGGCCGAGTTCCCTCAACCTGTTTCCATAAGTCATGCTCCCCACTCTAGGCAGCATCCTTATAAATCTCCTCTGCACCTTTTCTCTGGCTTCCACATCCTTCCTGTAGCGAGGTGACCAGATCTGAGCACAGTACTCCAAGTCTGACTTGGTCTGACCGGGGACCTATATAGCTGCAACATTACCTCTCGGCTCCTAAATTCAACGACAGTCGCTTGCCAGCACGAATCCTGCAATAGCACTCTTCTGTATTGATGCAGACCCTCCAATATTAAAGTTGACTATGAACATAATAGGATGGTCTGGAGTAAGTCCTCTTTTTAACACAATCCTCCAGTACAGCGTTCCTCCCTAATTCTGACCCTCCACCAGTACTGTCGACCTTTAGTGCTGACAATATAACAGTACAATACATTCTCAATACCACAGTCGCCTTTAATACTGGGACTTTAATAGTG
The DNA here is from genome assembly GCF_009764475.1 of Pristis pectinata. Lineage (NCBI taxonomy): Eukaryota > Metazoa > Chordata > Chondrichthyes > Rhinopristiformes > Pristidae > Pristis > Pristis pectinata. The sequence continues at coordinate 3,825,578 of NC_067444.1, read as the reverse complement.
CAGTCCTCCCTCAATACCCGATACTCCAACAGCACAGTTTACCCATGCAACAGTACAATACATTCTCAATACTGACAATGCAGTACTACAGTCCGCCTTTACTACTGGATCTTCAACAGTGCAGTTCCCTCTCAATACCCGACACTCCAACAGTATAGTTTACCCATGCAACTGTACAAATGCATTTTCAACACTGGCAGTGCAGTACTACATTCCGTCTTGTATACCGGGACTTCAATACAGTTTACCCATACAACAGTACAATACAATCTCAATACTCACTGTATAATAACAAAGCCTTATCCTAATAGTGAGCCTCCAAGAGTGCAGAGTCCAGTAATTCTGACCATTCGGCAGCACATTCTATTCTTACTGGTAGCAATCCAAAAATGTAATCTTCTCCTCAAAATGACCTTGTAACAGTACAGTGCTGCTTTAATATTGACCCTACAAAACTGCAGTATACCCCTATTGCCAACCATCGAGCAGTACCATACCCTCTTGATTCTGACAGTGCAATGGTCCCTTAATATTGACCTTGTGGTATTGGTCGTCTCTCGATAGCAACAGTATTTTGTTGCCCCAACATTAACCCTACAACTGTACAGTCTTCTATCAGTACCGAGCCCCAGCAGTGAGGTCCTCCATTCATGTTGACCACCCAACAGTAGACGGCATTCTTCAGCCTGATGGTATAGTCTCCCCTTAATTCTACTTCAACTCAACAGTCTCAGCAGTACACACCTCCTTTATCAACGGTAAACCACACTTTTTACTGCAAATACACCCGCACAGTTCTCCCTCGACACTGACTTTCCGAGATAACAGTCCTATCTGATCACTCCTTCTTCAACAGAGTACTGTATTCCCATCACTGCCTCTTTAACATAACTTTCCGACGTGAGCACCATCACTTCATGTGAACAGACCATTCTTATCACCGACCTTGCAAAATTTCAGTTTCCTTGACACTGATTCTCCAACTGCGCAGTCTCAGCTTAACACTGCGATTCTAGCAATACATAGCTCCCTTCAGATTGATTATCCAGGTGCGATGTCCTCTCATAGGGCTGATAGCAGTACATCCCTCACCTCCCTAATTAATTAGTAGTTGGTGTGTTATTGTCACATGTACCAAACTAAGTGAGAATATTTTTTTCCTGTCACGCTTACGATCATTGCATCTTGTGAGTATAAGGAGAAAGCAATAACAGGATTAGAATATAGAGTTACAATCACAGAGAAAGTGCATTGCAGGCAGACAATAATGTGCAAAGCCATGATGAGGTAGATTGTGAGGTCAAGAGTCCATCTTATCTTGAAAGAGATCCCTTAAGTTATCTTATAACAGCGGGATAGAAACTGCCCTTAAGCCTGGTGGTACGTGCTTTCAGGATTTTGTATCTTCTGCCCGATGGGAGGGGGTAGAAGAGAGAATGTCCTGGGTGGGTGGGGTCTTTGATTATGCCGGCTGCTTCACCGAGGCAGCGCCAAGTGTAAGCAAGTGTCCATGGAGGGGAGACTGGTTCCCGTGATGTGCTGAGCTGTGTCCACAAGTCTCTGCAGTTTCTCACACAAAGTGCTGGAGGAACTCAGCAGGTCAGGCAGCATCTCCGGAGAGAAATAAACGGTCAACGTTTCTGGTTGACACCCATTATCAGGAATTGGTCCTCGGACTATCCATAGATCCCATTCCTGATGAACGGTCTCGACCCCAAACTCCACTGGTTTCTATCTCTCCATAGATGTTGCCTGACCTGCTGAGTTCCTCCAGCGCGTTGTGTGTGTTTCTACAGATTCTGCAGAATCTCTTGTGCCTCTGCAGTTTCTTGCGGTTACGGGCAGAGCAGTTTCTATACTAAGCCGTGATGTATCCGGACAGGACACTTTCTATGGCTTAGCTATAAAAATTAGCAAGGGTGAACGGGGACATGCTGAATTCTCTTATCCTCCTTAGGAAGTAGAGGTGCTGGTGAGCTTTCTTAGTCGTAGTGTCTGCGTGGTTGGACCAGGACAATCTATTGGTGAATTGACCCGGGTTCAATTCCGGCCGCTGTTTGTACGTTCTCCCCGTGTCTGCGTGGGTTTCCTCCGGAAGCTACGGTTTCCTCCCACATTCCAAAGACGTACGGGTTAGGAAGTTGTGGGCGTGCGATGTTGGCGCCGGAAGCGTGGCGACACTTGCGGGCTGCCCCCAGAGCATTCTACGCAAAAGAGGTATTTCACTGTATGTCTCGATGTACGTGTGACTAATAAAGAAATCATATCATATCACATCACAAGAGATGTGTTCATTAGTTTAAAAGCGGGATAGAAGCTGTCCCTGAGCCTAGTGGTGCGTGCTCTCAGGCTCTTGTATCTTCTGCCAGAGAGGAGGAGAGAGAATATCCGGGGTGAGTGGGGTATTTAATTATGTTGGCTGCTTTCCCGAGAAGTGTAGACAGAGTTCATGGAGGAGAGGTTAGTTCAGTGACTGGCTGGGCTGTGCCCACAGCTTTCTGCACTGATGTGCAGTCTTGGGATGAGAGTGATCCTCTTCATTTCTTACTTAAGCATGGCTGGGAGGCAACCACCGTAGTTACGCTGAAACGGAAGAGGAGAGAGTATATTGTTAAGGGGTAAGTTACTCTTGGTGAATGTCCTTTTAAGATATAGTACAGTAGTGTGTGTGTGTGTGTGTGTGTGTGTGTCTGTGTCTGTGTCTGTGTCTGTGTCTGTGTGGCGTAATTACGACAACAACAAGAGTTAAAAGGACGTGATGACATTTTTGGAGCAGTCAGTCAGAGTCAGTCGGAGGAGAGACAGAGGGAGAGAGAGACACCTTCCTGCTGGTCTCTGTATCGGTGGATGAAAAACAATAACTGTGTCTGTCACTACAATCCACGGATGGATTTTTTTGCAATAGTCCAGTGGAGTCCACTTTGTCGTTAACATGTAGTGGGAAACAGTTATATGTGTGGACGGCCACGTCTCGAATGCCGTTCGGGGTGGCAGATACTTCGGAACAAAGCAGTAGAGTAGTAACTGCTGAGTGGACACTGAGGTGTCGTGTGGGTTCCATCGTGGAACATTTGGATTTCGTAATGTCTCTATTCCTTCTCTGCATTTTCTCTTCAGTCAACGGTGGTTTTGCAGAAGCCTTTGCTCACGTTTCACCTGATGACTTGCTGAACTGAACTTTAAGAACTGTTCCTGGACTTGGAGTTTGGGAATCTGCCACACACATACTAGGAGTTTAGTTCTGGGGTCAATGTTTAAGATCTAATATTTTTACTTCTAACATTCTAACATATATTTTACTTTTATTTGTCTTACTATCACAAGTAGTTATTAATAAAACAGTTTTAACACTTATACATGACTCGGTGTGTTTCTTTTGTTGCTGGTACGTAACAATATAGTGATCCAGTGGCTGGGAAAACTTTGCCAAATGTTTCTTCTTTTCACCTTTCAGATCGTCCATTGGCACCACAACTCACTTCATACAAATGGAACACAAACTTCATGAGGGGAGAAAACATCAGCATGACCTGCTACACTCTGGCCCATTACAAAAATGTCACTTTTCACCTGCGCACGGTGGGCTCGCCGGAAAACGTTGCGACGGTCAGATCGGAACACAAATGGAGCGGTGCCACGTTCCGTTTCAATGCTGTCAATGGATTCCATGGAGGGAATTACACTTGCATGTACCAATTGCAACAGGACGGAAAGACTTACAACTCCAGTGCAAGCCGAGTTTTGGAGGTCATCGTCAGCGGTAAGCTGGCGATCGTGATATTGTATTGCAAAGTTTTTATTTTGTGGTAGCTCGGGGACTAATAGTTGGGCATCAGCCGTCAAACTCTGACAGCACTATCAGGTGAAAGAGGGCGGGTAGACACTGAACAACGAGGATTTATCAAGCTGTATTTGCGACACAACTTAACCACATATGTTGTGACACTTCTGTCAGGTGGGTGGGCACTATGGTTGGGCCGTAGGGCCTGTATCCTTGCTGTATTGTTCTCTGACCTTTTGGCTCTGGGTCTGTTTGGACCGCACTTGGAGTATTGTGAACAGTTCCGGTCGCCCCAATGCAAGAAAGATGTGCATACTTTGGCGAGCCTGCAGAAGATGTTTACCAGGATGGTGCCTGGATTAAAGGTCATGTGCCATCAGGAGAGTTTGGACAAATAGTTCTGGTCGCCCCAATACAAAAAAGATGTGGAGGTTTTGGTCCGTGTCGACCATGATCACAAGCTAAATTAATCCAATCTGCCTGTGTGTGCGCCATATCCCATCACTCGCTTCCTGTTCATATGCCTGTCAAATACCTCTTAAAGCGTTGCTTTTGTATCTGCTTTCACCACCTCTTATGGCAGCTCGTTCCAGGCCACCCACTACTCTCAGAGTTAAAGATTTTGCCTCGCAAAATCTTGAGAGTTGCCCCTTTCACGTTAAATCTGTGCTTTCTATGATTTGTCATTTTCACCCTGCGAAAAACAACTGGTGCATCTACTATTTCTGCGCAACTGATAATTTTATAAACTTCTATCAGGTCGCCCCTTACCCTCCGACGCTCCACATCCCTCCTGTAGTGCGGTGAACAGAACTACATACCATGCTCCATTCCCTGAAAGTTGCGTCACAGGTAGACCGGGTTGTAAAGAAGGCTTTTGGCATCCTGGCTTTCATAAATCAAAGTACTGAGTATAAGAGTTAGGATGTTATGGTGAGGTTGTATAAGTCACTGGTGAGGCAAAATTTGGGGTATTGTGTGCGGTTCTGGTCACCTAACTATAGGAAGGATATCAGTAAGATTGAAAGAGTGCAGAGGAGATTTACTACAATGTTGCCGGGTCTTCAGGAGTTGAGTTACAAAGATTGAACAGGCTAGAACTTTATTCCTTGGAGCGTAGAAGAATGAGGGGAGATTTGATAGAGGTTCACAAAATGATGAGGGGAATAGACAGAGTTAATGCCAGTAGGCTCTTTCCACCTAGATTAGGAGAGATAAGTACGAGAGGACATGGCTTTAGGTTGAAAGGGGAAAGGTTTAGGGGGAACATTAGGGGGAACTTCTTCACTCCGAAAGTGGTGGGAGTGTGGAACTGGCTGCCATCTGATGTGGTAAATGCGGGTTCAATCTTAAGTTTTAAGAATAAATTGGATAGATATATGGACGGGAGAGGTCTGTAGGGTTATGGACTGGGTGCAGGGAAGTGGGAGTAGCGGAATAACGTTTCGGCACAGACTAGAAGGGTCGAATGACCTGTTTTCTGTGATGTATTGATCTATGGTTCTATGGTTCTGTGGTGTGCCTGACCAATGTTCTGTGCAGCTGAAGCTATGGCTTCTTGCATCTTGACGAGAATTCTTGAGGATGCAGTCCAAGCTCCAGGTATTACCCTTTCGTGACCGAGTCTGGCGAGCGATCTCCATTATATCAGCGACCGAGGTACACATAGCTGCGACTTGACTTCCCCACTGGCGTGCCTGAGTTTCCGGGCTTGGGCATTAGGGCGAGCTGGCGTTCGGATATTGGTGCGCTTGAAATCGCGCTCCACCGCTGGCCTCAGTACCGAGTCTGCTTCTGATTCTTCCCTTTTCGCCTTTTTACCATTTCTGTACACCCCGTCACCTCTAGATTCAAACTGATGAAATGTTCTTGCACAGAATGCATCGTCAATATTTTCTTCTTCACCCAGTGGTCCAGGTCTCATATTGCTTACCTTTTATTAAGGCATGAGTGCAAGCCGCTTGACACCATGCTGGCTCCCAATGCAATACAATTTATCCATGTTTAGAAGTACCCCCTTCCCACTTCACCTTCCCCTCCCCTTCACCTCTTCCTGCCCCCTTTGGAAGGGGGAAAGGGGAGGGGGAGGGAAGTGGGTAAGGGAACAGTACAATACAGGAACAGGCCCTTCTGCCCACCATATCTGTGCTAACTATTATGCCCATCGAAACCAAATCCCATCTGCCTGCACACGATCCATATCCCTCCATTGTGGTGTCTGTCTGAATGCCTCTTAAACGTTGCTCTTGGACAAGCGTCGTGGCTCGTGATAACGCGTTCCAGGCTCCTGCCACCTGTCTGCGTAAAAATATTCCCTTGTGAATCTCGTTTAAGCATTACCTCCTCTTATCTTAATGGGCAGGCACGGTAGTGTAGCGGTCAGTGACCCGGGTTCAATTCCGGCCGCTGTCTGTAAGGAGTTTGTGCGTTCTCCCTCCGTGTATCTTCTTGGGTTTCCTCCGGGTGCCCCGCTTTCCGCCCACATTCCAAAGACGTACGGGTTGGGAAGTTTGCGAGGAAGTTTGCGGGAAAGTTGTGCTGGCGCCGGAAGCGTGGCGACAATTGCGGGCTGCCCCCAGAACACTCGACGCAAAAGATGCATTTCCCTGTGCGTTTAGATGGACATGTGACTAATAAAGATATCTTATCTTAACTGACATGCCCTCTCGTATCACCCTCCATAAAGAGAAGATTCTGACTGTATTGCCTATCTATGCCTCTCGTGACTTTTTTTCTCCTTCTATCGGGTCGCCCCTCTGTCTCTGCTGCTCCAGAGAAAACAACCCAAGTTTGTCCAAATTCTCCTCAAACCTATTGCTCTATAATCCAGACAACATCCTGGTGAACCGCTTTATGCACTTTCGCCAAAGCCTCCACATCCTTCCTGGAATGTGCCGACCAGAATTGCACACAATACACCAAATGCGGCCTAACCAAAGTTTCTTACAGCTGCAACATGACTTTATAGTCAGCACCCTGGCCGCTGATTGCAGATTTGCGGAGCGCCTTCTTTATCATTCTACATATTGCGCCGCCACTTTCACTGAGGTATGGAACTGCAGCCCAAGATCCCTCTGTATTCAGATCACTTATTCCGCGTAACCTGTTGTCTTTCACGCGTCCGTCGCCGCCTGTTGATTGTCCTGTCCTTGCGGGAATTTACAGCGTCCAATTAGCCCTCGCAACCATGGGGGAAGTTCCGCGCACGCTGTCACAGGGAGAACGTGCAATCTCCGCGGGCTCGTATTTCCGCCCGCACGGGCGGAGTTGAGGAGTGAACGTGGGTCGATGGAGCGTTGAGGCAGTGGCTCTAACCAGATGCACTGCTCTGGCGAGCGTTGTAACTACCGACCAAGAATTCTCCACAGCATCTCCTCTTCTGCCACAGCAACAACACCTCAACAAAGTCTCTCTTCTTTCAGATCGCGCTCCAAAAGTAAGGATTAGAGTCAGCCGTCCGTCATCACTCTTTCTGGAAGGGGAGCCGATGCCTTTCATATGCACGAGTATTGCACAGTACCCGCATAGCGCGTTCTACTTGACAATCGGCCCACATCTTTACGTGATCTACCAAAGTATGCCTATTGCGACATTCACAGTGAATAACATTAAAGCCACAGGTGTATACAATTGCACGTGCAAGTGCAGTTTGATGATATCTGGGGTGCTTATCAATTCATCAGAAAGTTCCACCCTACAGGTCACAGTAACAGGTAAGGTCCATTTCTCTGCATCGAATCAAATGTGCAATGATAGAAATTAGGAATGGATTTAATGTAACAGATTTGCATTATGGAGGAGACGAGGGAGATGTATTGTCAACCGGGGTCTGCAATGGGTTTGAAATCCATTCGCTGTCATGATGGTGGAGGCAGAAACTCGGTTCACCGTGAAATAGTAGTGCTTGGGTTTGAAGACCTGTTGACAGTTTACCGAAGTGCTTGGATGGGAATTAGTTTGGGTAGGCCTTTTGCAATCAGCAGGAACAGTGTGGGACGGACCACGTTGACCCTGGCGCAAATGGTCCGTGTTCCTGTGATTCTGTGAAGCTGGCGTTGACATGCGGTACACCTTCGGTGTTGACGCTAATGTTCAGTGTTGCAAAACGTTAAAAGTTCAAGTAATAACAACAGTTTGGCGTCCGTGTTGCAGAGCAACACTTGAATCACAATGAATTTCAACATCCCTAAGGGTGAGATTTATATTTCTAAAGATTATGAATGCCATTGAATGGAAGGCGTTTCTCTCCGGATCTCTAGTTCCCTCAAATAAAATACTTTGTTTGCGTGCCATCCATACAGATTATTTCATGACAACGGTGCATTGAGGTAGTACAAGGGAAAGTAATAACAGAATGCAGAATAAAGTGTTACAGTTACAGGGTAAGTGTAGTGCAGGCAGACTATAAGGTGTAATGTCATATTGAAGTAGATTCTGAGGTCAAAAGTCGATCTTACTGTACGAGGGAACCGTTGAATATAATAGCGAGTGAGAAGCTGTCATTGAGCCTTATTGTATGTGTTTTCAGGCATTTGTATCTTCGGCCCGATGGGAGGGGGGTGAAGACAGAATGTGCGGGGTGGGAGAGTTCTTTGATTCTATTGCCTGATTTACCGAGGCAGCTAATTCTAGACAGATCCATCACAAGATCACAAGACAAGGCAGCAGAAATAGGCCATTCGGCCCATCGAGTCTTCTCCAAGGAAAAGGGAAAAAATGAAATGAGAAATGGGGGGGGGGACGAAAGAAAAACTATTCTAATCCCAATTGCCGGATTTATCCTCATATCCATTGATACCCCGAATATTTAGATATCTATCTATCTGTTCCATAAACGCCCCCAATGATCTGGCCTCCACTGCTGTATCAGGCAAGGAATTCCACAAATTAACCACCCTCTGGCTAAAGAAATTTCTCCTCATCTCTGTTTTGAAATTATACCCTTTAATTCTAATATTGTGCCCTCTGGTCCTGGAATCACCCACCAAGGAAAACAGCCTAGCCACATCTACTCTGTCCAGTCCTTTCAAGATTTTAAATGTCTCTATGAGGTTCCCTCTCAATCTTGTGTACTCCAGTGAGTACAGTCCAAGAGCCGACAAACTCTCATCATACGTAAGCCCTTCCATTCCATGGAAGGGAGCCTCTTTTACATGATATGCTGAGCTGTGTCCACAACTCTCTGCAGTTTCTTGAGGTTTTATTTGGGGGGATCTGACATTTGACCTCAGCACCACTTCCTTGCACTATCCGACATAGAAGAGGCCAGTTCGGCCCATCGAGTGAATGCACAAAAACATGCATAAAACGCTGCTAAGAGCAGTGGGAAACTGGTAGATTGGGAAAAAAGCTAATAATGTAACAAAGAACCACGAAGCAAACAATAAGGAAAGGGAAAATCTCATGAAGATAAACCAGCACTAAACATAAAAATACATAGTTGGAGTTTTTATGATCATATAAAACAGAAAAGGGTGGCTAAAGTTGTCGTAGGTCCCTTGGAAAATGAGAAGGAGGCATTAATATTGGGAAATTTGGAAATGGCCAAGGCCTTGAAGGAAAATTTTGCGTCGGTATTCATGGTGCAGGACACGTCTAACATGCCAAAGGGAGATGTTATGGATGGGATGGGAGGTGAGAACCTCGATACAATCGCTGTAACTGAAGAGCTAATGATGGGCAAACCAGTGGGCCTAAAGGTGGACAAGTCCCCAGGTCCTGATGGGATGTATCCCAGGGTACTGAAAGAAATGGCGGAAGTTATAGTCGAGGCGTTTGTGATAATTCACCAAAATGCTCTGGACTCTGGGCAGGTCACAGCGGATTGCTAGACAGCGAATGTCACGCCACTGTTTAAAAAGGGATGTCGGCAAAAGACAGGTAACTGTAGGCCAGTTAGCGTAACGTCTGTAGTTGGGAAAATGCTTGAAGCTATCATTAAGGAAGAGATAGCGAGACATGAGGGTCGAAGTGGTTCCACCAGGACGTCGCAGCATGGATTCAGGAAAGGCAGGTCCTGTTTGACAAACTGACTGGAGTTATTTGAGGATATAAGGAACGCAGCAGTTATAGGGGATCAGGCGGATTTTGTATACTTGGAATTTCCAGAAGGCGTTCGATAAGATGCCGCATTAAAAAAATTACCCATAAGATCAGGATGGTTGGAGTTCGGGCTAATGAATTGTCATGGATAGAGAGCTAGTTAACCAACAGAAGGTATAGAATGGGGATAAGTGGGTGTCTCTCTGGTTGGCAATCAGTGGTGAGCGGAGTTCCGCTGTGGTCGGTGCCTGTCCCGCAACTGTTCACGACATGTTTGGAAGAGGGGGCCGAGTATAGCGTATCGAAGTTTGCCGACGACACTAAATTATGTGGAAAAAAGCACATTCTGTAGAGGATGCGGAGAGAATGCATAGGGATACAGATAGGTTAAGTGAGTGGCCAAGGGTCTGGCAGAAGGAGTACAATGTTGGTAAATGCGAGGTCATCCACTTTGGAAGGAGAAAAAAGATCAGATATTCATTTAAATAGTAACATGTTGCAGCATGATGTCGTCCGGAGGGATATGGAAGTGTATCAAAAGGCATGAACCGCAAAAAAGTTGGTTTGAAACGGCAATAGGTTATCAAGAAGGCGAATGGAATGTTCGTCTTCACTGTTGGATGGATTGAATTTAAGAGCAGGGAGGTTGTGCTGCATATATACAGGGTACCACTGAGGCCTCACCTGGAGTACTGCGTGCAGTTCTGGTCTCCTAACTAAAGGAAAGATACACTGGTTTTGGAGGCAGTGCCGCGGAGGTTCACCAGGTTGATTCCGGAGATGGGTGAGTTCGTCTATGAGGAGGAATTGAGTCGCCTGGGAGTATACTCGCTGGAATTCAGAAGAGTGAGTGGGGATCTTACAGAAACATATAAAATTATGAAATTGATATATAGAACAGAGGCAGGAAGGTTGTTTCCACTGGCAGGTGAGACTGGAACTAAGGGACATAGACTCAGGATTCGGGGGAATAGATTTACAACGGAGATGAGAAAATATTGCTTTCCCCAGAGACTAGTGAATCTGTAGAATTTTCTTCCCAGGGAAACAGTCGAGGCTACCTCATTAACTATACTTAGGACAAAGTTGGATGGATTTTTGCACAGTAGGGGAATTAAAGGCTAGGGGGAAAAGGTAGGCAGGTGGATCCCCTGCCAGATCAGCCATGATCTTATTGAATGGCGTAGCAGATTCAACGGGCCACATGCCCTGCCCTTGCTCCTGTGCTTATGCCAGCTTACACAACAAGAGCACCCCCGCTATTTTGCTTTGCCTTGTAACCTATTATCCCCCGCACTCCCACCAACTCCCCTCGGATTTTAACACCCGAAGGGAAATCTGGAGTGGCAAATTAACTTCGCGACTTACACGTCTTTGAGGAGTGAGATGAAATCGGATCACCCATTCATGGGGAGAACTGGAAACTTCACACGTCGATGGCGCTGGAAGTCATGAGCGAAGCCGGGTCGTTGGAGATATGAAGTAGCGGCTCTACTGTCTGCGCCACCACCTTCCCTTGCCAATTCAATGAGGTCAAGGTTGACATTTAACTTCAGCGCCACACTCTACGCTGCTTCCATATCCATTAGCTCTCGGGATATCCACAAATAAAACTATAGATCTACAACATACTTACCGACTGAACCTCCACGTCAGTCTAGAGTGGAAAATCCCAACTGGGGACAAAAATTCCGAAGGTTCACCACCTTTCAGGCGAAGAGGTTTCCTTCACATTGTAGCTCTCAACCGGCAAGCCCTCAATCTGAGAACGTTTCCGACATTATTCAAACTTAGAACAGCTGACCCGCAGCGCCAGAGACTGGGCATCGACCCTGACTTTGGGTACTGTCCATGCGGAGTTTGCACGCTCTCCCAGTGAACCCCGTGGGCTTCCTCCGTTTGCCCCGGTCTCCTACCACATCCAAAAGACTTGCGGGCCGGTGGGTTGATAGGCCACTGCAAATTGCTGCTAGTGTTCAAGTGAGTGGAATCATCTTGGGGGGAGTGGAGCGGGGTGTCTTTGGGAACCTGGGGATAACAGGAAAATGGGATTAATGCAGGATGAGTGTAATTGGGTGCCTTATGGACATGGAAAACTCGATGGGCCGAAGGGTCTGCTTCCGTGCTGTATACGTCCACGATTCTGCGCAGGGTGACGCAGCTGATAAACCCTCACAGCTTCAGAAACCCGGGTTAGATCCTATGGGGGGTTTGGACGTTCTCCCTGTGACAGCGCGAGTTTCCACCTGTTTCCCGAGGACGTTCAGCTTGGGAGGTTAGTTAGTCAATGTGAATTCCACCCCTCCCCCCAGTATGTAAGTGAGTCCAGAGTCGGGGTGTGCGTGGAGTTAATGGGAATGACAAGAGAATAAAGCTGGATTAATATGTTAGGATCCGCAGGGTCTTGGCCGTTTGGAGTCAGAGTTGACTTGCCGATAGTAAACAGGGCGGTGGTCGATGAGTCTTAATCTGGATTGAGGTCCGTGACCAGTGGCGTTCCGCAGGGATCGGTACTGTGACTTCTGCTGTTTGTGTTATACATAAATGATTTGGATGAAAATGTGCATGAGTGGATTCGTAACTTTGTAGTTGACACGAACATTGGTGGTGTTGTGGGCAGTGTAGAAGATTGCCAAAGGATACAGCGGGATATTGATCAATTGCGCATATGAGCGCAGCAACGGCAGTTGGAGATTAATCCGGCCAGGTGTGAAGTTTGGTACTTTGGGAGATCAAATATAAAGAGAAAGTACACAGTTAGTGGCATGAACCTCAACAGCTTTGATGCATAGAGGGATCCGGAGTCCATAGGTCCAAAGTGGCTGCACAGGTTGACAATGTGGTAAGGAAGGCCCATGGATTGCTTGCCTTTATTCGTCAAGGAACTGAGTTCAAGAGTCAGAAAGTTATGTTGCATATTTGTAAAACTTTGGTTCGGCCGCATCTGGAGTATTGCATTCAGTACTGTTCGCCACATTACAGGAAGGGTGTGGAGGCTTTTGACAGGGTGCAGAAGAGGCTTACCGGTATGCTGCCTGGATTAGAAGGCATGTGCTTCAAGGAGTAGTTGGACAAACTTGGGTTGATTTCTACGGAGCGGCGGAGGCTGAGGGGAGACCTGATAGAGGTTTATAAGATTACGAGAAGCATAGATTGAGCAAACAACCGGTACATTTTTTCCCTCAGGTTTAAACGTCCAATACTAGAGGGAATGCATTTAAAGTGAGAAGGGGAAGTTCAAAGGAGATGTGTGGAGTAAGATTTTTTTTTACACAGAGAGTGGTGGCTGCCTGGAATACGCAGCCAGGGTAGTGGCGAAGGCAGATGCGATTGAGACTGTCAGGAGGGTGTTAGATTCACACGTGAATGTGCTGAGAATGGAGGGATATGCACCATGTGCGGACAGAAGAGGTCAGTTTAATTAAGTGTCATTTGCGTAATTAGTTCGGCACAACATCCTGGGCCCAAAGGCCGTTTCGCATTCTGTACTATTCTGTGTTCTATGCTCGCATGTAACTGGCCGCTTGAATGGTGTTGTTCCATTCATGGCTAATCTATGGATCTACCCAACAGGCTCATGTTATTTATTGGTGCTTTGCTCCGCAGATGAGCTTCCGACGCCTCAGTTGTCTCTTCTGCGGCGAAGTTATCGTTTATCCGACATGCTGCGCATGTTCTGTACGTCATCGCTAATCGTTCCCGGCGGCAGGTTCTCCTTATTCAGGAATGGCGAGAGAGAAAGCTCCCGTTCCCATGTGTACTACGGTTGGGGCAGAACGGCTACCTTCGTGGTCGCGCGGGTAACGCAGAACGTGGCGAATTACTATTATACGTGTCAGTACAGTGTGAAGGTCCTGGGTCGGACGTTTGTATCTGCATACAGTCGGCCGTTGCTGGTTGACACACCTGGTAAGTTCCCCTTTGCAGAGTAATTCACGGCGAAGACGCTTACTGGAGCAGAGGTTCCAAGAGAAACTATTCATTCAATGAAATAGGGCAGGTTTGCTGTAAAAGGTGTTTCCATAACGCGAATTAGACATGTGGCGATTGATGAATTGGGGAATACTGTTTGTCTTACTCGGTCATAATTGGTGATAATGCGATTTTAATCGGAATCTGGAGAACCACTCAAGAGTTGCTTTGGAAATGGACAGGCAGGAAAACAGTTGTCTTGGGAAGGGAATACTGGTTGGAAGCTTGGGCAACTTGTGAAACCTTGGGAAGGGAAGGGAAAACCTCCACGAAGTAATCAGGCACCATTGTCTCTTAGGAACTCAGGCTGTCCGCTTCACCGCAGGAAGCCACTGAAAGTTGACAGGAAATCTGTGCTATCGACACTTGGGCAATGAAATTATATTAAGCAACGTATCACGCAGCCGTTAGTACTTTTACCGCAGCAACAACATATAGCTATTAAAGCACCTTTATTTTTGAAAATCCTGCGGGAAAAATAACGTTCTGATTGAGAGTCTGAAACTCCTAGAACCCTTACCCCTTTTTCCGATTGACACGACTTCAAGTTGGTAAATTGGTTTATTACTAGATGTGAAAATCTTTTTTTTGCATGCCATGCCTGTACATCATTTGAAAGCAACAGTGCAACGAGGTAGCACAGGGGAACACACAATAGAATGCAGAATTTTACAGTTACAGAGAAAGTGTTTTGCAGGTAGACAACAAGGTGCAAGGTCCTGACGAGGTAGATTGTGAGGTCAAGAGTCCATTTTATTGTACCAGGGCACAGGTCAATAGTATTATAGCAGTGGGATAAAGGCTGTCCTTGAGTCTGGTGGTTCGTGCTTTCAGGCTTTTATACTTTCTGCCCGATGGGAGGGGCGAGGGTAGAAGAGAAAATGACCTGGGTGTGTGGGTGTCTTTGATTCTGCTGTCTGCTTGACCGAAGCAGCGAGAAAAGTAGACGGAGTCCGTGGATGGGGAGGCTGGTTTTCGTGATGTGCAACGCTTAGCAGTTTCTCGGGCACTGCAGTTGCCATACCCCAGACCAAGCAGCGATGCATCCTGATGGGTTGCTTTCTATGGTGCATCTGTAAAAATCTGATGAGTGTCCAAAGGGGACATGCCAAATTTCTTTAGCCTCCTGAGAAAGTAGAGGCGCTGGTGACCTTTCTTGGCTTTGGCGTCCACGTGGTTGGAGCAGGGCAGCTATTGGTGACTTAATGACGGGATTTTCTATATTGCGAGGCGATTGGAGAAAAACATCCGCATCACCTCGTTACAACCTTTTCGAGATGCGGTTGAAGTATTGTGATGAACAGAGTTACTATCCTAGGCTGACAAATAATCTGCTGTAAGAACTCAGCTGGTCGAGTAGCATCTGTGGGCGGAAATTAACTGACAATGTTTCCGGTAGAACACCTGTAGGAGGAGTGAGAACGGGGCGGCGGGGGGTGGAGGGTGGGGGTGGGGAGATGGTTAATTGCCAGCAGAGAGGGGGAGTGGTGTGATCGATACCAGAGGCCAGCCTTGTATTTAGTAACTTCCGCTATCAGTTTTCCTACTGATCATTCCTTGTTCTAGCCGCTGTCTGCACCTTCGCCCTCCCCACCTCCCTCCCCCTTTTATTGCGTTTCCCCAGAAAAAAGCCCTCCCCCTCCCTTACCTGGATCGATCAGCCCTTAATCCTTCAACATCCCCTCGCCCCTCCCCTTCGGTCAGTACACCAATCGGCTCTGGCCTCGTTGTTCACCATACCCCCTCTCTTCTTTCTACCGGCTAACTCCACTCTCCACCGTCAGTCTTTCGAGCCGAAACGTAGACATTTCCTTCCCTCCCCCCACAACAGATGCTGCTCGACCCACTGAGTTCCGCCAGCAGATGATTTGTTACTCCATATTCCAGCATCTGCAGTCTCCTGTTTCTTTACATACCTATGCTAGGTGGCCTTGTTGTTTTTTTAGACCTGCTCAGGTAAAATGAAGTGAACGAGGTCCTACGGTCTCGAATTCTTTCAATCATTCTCTGAAACTGAAGAAATCGTGGCATTTCTACTACATAGTGGTGCAGCCAATAGGCCTTTGCCTCAGAGTTGCAGTAATCCGGTTGCAGTGCATAGTTGCAGACCTGCTATGTGCGGTGCCTGCACGTACTCCTCGGGGGCTCTAACTTCCTATCATATCACAAGGGCACGCTGGTCGGTAGGTTCATTAGCCTTTGTAATTCCCCCACCCCCTTGTGTAGGTGAGAGGGAATATAGAGTTATTGGAGGGAAGAATAAGGCATAGGTAGGAGAAGAGACAAAATCCCCAAGGAGATTTCAAACCTGTCAACCATAGTCTACTTATTTGAATAAAGCCTACTTAAAATATGACAGAGGTGTCCAGATATTGAAGATACAAGAGACTGCAGGTGTTGGGGACTGGAGCGAAAACAAACCGCTAGCTGATTCCCGCCCCCCCCCCCTCCCAGTAGTTTGTTTCATCTCAAGACACTTGCGGCTTCTTTAAATGGAGATAAATAGTGGATGCGCACACTCCAAATTGCGCTTCAAATGGCGACGGTGCCAAGAAACATAGAATCTGAAAACTACAACTCTCCCATCCCAATATAAATCTATCGAGCCAAAGAAAAGGATCTGTAAAAATAAAGCAAAACAAACTCAATTGGAGCTTGGGGAATTCGATCGAAGTGTCCCAGCGAATTTAACTCCCAGTTTACTCGAGTTTATTTTCATTTTGTTGAATGCACTGGTACAATGTTAAACTTAGTTGCAGTAGCATCACAAGAGAAATATAAATTAAACATTAATTATTTACAATACTTGCAAGGAAGAACACAGTTCGAACAAAAATGCCACAAAGTCACTTAAAGATAACTGAAAATTTGTCTATGTTGTCTGTTAACTTTCTGCAGACGACTCGCTAACCCCAGTCATCTCATTGGTGAGATTGTCAGGCAGTTTTGTGCAGGGCGAGACGGTGACAATGAGATGCACAACGCCCAGATACTATGTAGGCTGCAAGCAAGTTCTGCGCAAACTCGGAGATGAAACCGACATTGTATCAACGACTGATTCCAATTCAACGTGCAACACCACTTTTGAGTTACGGAACGTGACAATTGAGGTCGGGGGACATTATGCATGTTGGTTGCAGTTGGAGATGTCTTCCAGTGTCTACAACTCCACCAGTGTGGAAGTCATTGTTACAGGTTTGTGAATGATAGTTGTAAATTACTTCCCCCTTCCATCAAGAAAATGAAAGCTGCAATCATAGGAGGAAGTTAGTTGCAGTGGTTGGATGTCAATCATTTCAACCCTTGGACATTCGGACGCAGTGTTATGGTAGCGACTACGGAGACAGATTCTTACGTGAATGGGGATGGATTGGGAAAAGGTGAGGTGTAAGTAGACTTGGGTGACCTTGTGTATCTGTCGCTGAATGCAAGCGTACAGGTGCAGCAGGGGAATCAAAAAGACAATTGGTATCCTGGCTTTCATACCGGGGATAATTGAATGTAGGAGCAGGGATGTTTTGCAGTAATTGATCGGGGCCTTGGTGAGACTGCACTTTGAGTTCTATCTGAAGTTCTGTCTCTTTATCTGAGGAAGGATTTCTTCTTTTTATTGTAATGGAGCGAGTTCAGCTAAGGTCACCAGCCTGACATTTGGCATATCAGGGAGATACAAGTGACTGCGAATGCTGGGATCTGGAGCAACGAGCAATCTGCTGGTAATGATGCAGGGTTTCGCCCCGAAACGTCGACAATTCTTCTCATCTCGCCGGTGCTGCTGGTTCCACTGAGTTACTCCAGCAGAGCGCTTGTTACTTGGAATGTCACGACTGACTATGAAACATGATTGGCAGTGCCTCCACACTGCTTCTTTGCAGTGTGGAGGGTCAGAGAGATCTTGGGGTCCGAGTCCATAGGACTCTCAAAGTGGAGGCGCAGGTTGATTCCGTGGTTAAGAAGGCATATGGTGTATTGTCCTTCATCAATCGGGGAATTGAATTTAGGAGCCAGGAGGTATTGTTGCAGCTATATAGGTCCCTGGTCAGACCCCACTTGGAGTACTGTGCTCAATTCTGGTCACCCCACTACAGAAAAGATATGGAAGCCATAGAGAGGATGCAGAGGAGATTTACAAGGATGCTGCCTGGATTGGGGAGCATGCCTTACGAAAGCAGGTTGAGGGAACTCGGCCTTTTCTCCTTGGAGAGACGGAGGATGAGGGGGGACCTGATAGAGGTGTATAAGAAAATGAGATGTATTGATAGGGTAGATAGTCAGAGGCTTTTCCACAGGGCGGAATTGGTGGCCACAAGAGGACACAGGTTTAAGGTGCTGGTGAGTAGGTACAGAGGAGATGTCAGGGGTAAGTTTTTTACTCAGAGAGTGGTGAGTGCGTGGAATGGGCTGCCGGAAATGGTGGTGGAGGCTGATACGATAGGGTCTTTCAAGAGACTGTTAGATCGGTATATGGAGCTGAGTAAAATAGAGGGCTATGGGTAAGCCTAGTAATTTCTAAGGCAGGGACATGTTCGGCACAGCTTTGTGGGCCGAAGGGCCTGAATTGTGCTGTAATGGTCTATATTCTATGTTCTATGATTGAGTTAATAGTTTTATACGCACTGGAGATTACAGGAATGAGACGTGATCGTACGGAATGCTGGAAAATTTTAGGCACGGATTAGAAGGGCCGAATGGCCTGTTTTCTGTGATGCAGTGTTCTATGGTTCTAAAATTGCAAAATTCTAGCAGGACTGGACAGATTAGGTGCAGGGAAGATATTCCCACTTGAGGGAGAATCCAGGATCAGTGGATCGCAGTCTGAGGATAATGTTAGGATTTAGGACAGAGATGAGAGAAATGTCTTCTCTCAGAGGGTGATGAACATGTGGGATTCTCTATCACAGATAACAGTCGATGCAAAATTATTAAATGTGTTCAAGAAATCGGACGCTGTTCCGATTGATCATGGATATGGAGAGAAAGCCACAACAGGGCACTGAATCTGGATTATCAGCCACGATCATATTGAATCGTGGTGTACAGGCTCAGTGGACAGGACAGCCCACACCTGCTCCTACTTCCTGCGTTTCTGTCAGTTCAGGGGGTTCCTCGAGTTATTGTCCTTGACTCAGCCTCCTGCAGATGCTCCATCAATGATCTTCATTCAGTAAGAAGCAGTCATGCTCGCTGCCCATTGCCGGTGTTGAACGCCGTTCGCAGCAAATAAATCGGCCCCGATCATCATTCAGGAAGGCTTATGAATGGTTCAGACCTTTTCTGATGAGGGGAAGGTCACATTCACGTCACAAAAGTGCTGGGCAATGACCATCTGCAATGAGTAGTCTGGCACCGACCATTGACATTCATGCCATCAAAATCACTGATCCACACAGCATCAAAAACACCAGGGGTCACCATTGACCCGATGCTTAACCGGACCAATCAGATCACAAGACAAAGCAGCATAATTGGGCCATTAGGCCCATCGAGTCTGCTCCATGAGCTAAACTAAAACTATTCCTATCTCGCCCCAATTCCCGGCCTTATCCCATATCCCTTGATACCTTGACTCATTAGATACCTATCTCCTCCTTAAACGTCCCCAATGATTGCGCCTCCACAGCTGTATATGGCAAAGAATTCGACAATTTTACTACGCTCTGGCTAAAGAAATTTCTCCTCATTTCTTTTTTAAACCGGTACCCTCTAATTCTACGATTGTGCCCTCTAGTCCTGGACTCACCCACCAGCGGAAACAGCTTAACCACACCTACCCTGTCCAGTTCTTTCAACATCCTCTCTCATTCGTCTGTTCTCCAGTGAGTACAGTCCAGGAGCCGACAAACGCTCATCGTAAGTAAGCCCTTTCAATCCGGGAATCATCCTCGTAAATTTATTCTGTACCCTCTCCAACATCAGTACATCCTTCCTAAGATAAGGGGCCCAAAACTGCAAACAGTATTCCAAATGAGGCCTCACCAGATAACTGCAAGAGCAGGCCGGACATTGGGTACCCTCTCATGACCGACTCACCTCTGATATCCTAATAAGCTTCCACCAACTATGAGGCACACGTCAGCAGTGTGACAGATTATTCTCCACTCGCCTTCATGATTGCAGCTCCAGCAACATTCAGGAAGCTCGATACGACCCAGGACAATGCAAACTACTAAACCGGCACCGAATCAATTACTCCCCCCCCCCCCAAATAGAAGGAAGGAAATGAGTCAAGAAGACAGCTGATCACCACGACTGAAAACAAATCCTGGGCTTTGACAGCAAGCCAAGATGCAGAAAGTGAGATCACAAGAGTGCAGGAATTGGAGAGACAAGCTTTTTAAATCTTGACGCCTTCTTATTTGTTGTTCAGTGTGTTGCAACCTTGTCTTTGAAGCTCTAAACTCCTGCGTTTCACGTCCCTCAGCGTTTCCTCTGTGCCCTCAATCTGGTTCCAATAAGGAAATTCAGGTGCCTTACTTCAAGAGCAGAGCAAGGTGGAAATTACTGTTCTGAAAATGAGACTTCCCCAGTCTGCTTTGTTAGAATATGTCAGGAGAGATGATTGTTTGATGTGCATTGAAAGAGTTCCGAATGATGAATGCCAATTATTTTGTTCAATCCGAAATCAGGGTCGTAAATTTGAATTAAGGGAACTGCGACCGTATGGGACATTGAGCCACACGCTCGGTAACAAGCCCCTTGGCCCACCGAGACTGCGTTGCCTGTCAACCACCCATTTTATTTCTCCAGTATTCTCATTAACTCCCCCCAGATTTTACCTCTCACCTCAAGGAAGAAACAAATAAATCGTTATGGGGTTGGGAGGATGTGCCGTGTGGTGCGTCACTTGGATCCGTGCTGGGCCACAGGTCTGTTGACGATATGCACCAGTGATTTCCCTGAGGGGACCAATCGCAACTAATCCACGTTTTCTGACATTACAAAGGGGCGTGGCAGGGTTGATTGCAAGGAGGATGAAACTCAAAGCGAAAGGCAGAATCGAGGGTTCTGGGGAAAAGACGGGGAAATTGACTTGGGAATATCAGATCAGCCATGATCCCGTTGAATGGTGGCCTAAACTCAACGGACTGAATGTTTAACTGCTGTACCTACATCTTACGGTCTCACTGTACCCCATCCCCGAGGCACACCAATTTGTATCTGATTGGCTAGCTCCACCTGGATCCTGTGTGTTCTAACTTTACGGACCAGCCTAGCGTGCGAGACCTTATGAGAGGCCTTTAGTCCACGTAGGCAACGTCTACCACCCTTCGCTCGTCAATCCTCCGGATCAAAGTGCTCATATTTCGCCATTCTGACACTGGCGAATCAGCCCTTGCATTCCCCCTTGAAAAAAATGTCCCGCCCCTTCAGAATTCCTTCCAATAACTGAGAACATTACAGCACAGTACAGTCCCTTCGGCCCACAATGCTGTGTTGACATATTACGCTGCTCTAAAATGTATCTAATGCTTCCCTCCCGCATTTCTCTATCATTCATGTATCTATCTATAGAATTCCCACCCCTGATGTAAGGCCCACCGGCATGTTGTTCCGTGTCTTATCCCTTCTGCCCTTCTTACATAAAGGCACAGCATTAGGGATCTTACAGTGATCAGGTACCTCGCCTGGGGCTCAGAAACTGTCTCTTCATCAGTAGTCCGGATTATGCTGAGTATGGCCCATTGCCAGTTCCCACCACTGAACAGAAGGAGATTGATGGTTGTTGTTCGTCACAGGGGCCTGATTGTGCTTGTAGAGTCATCAATGAACGTCGCAGGTAAAATAAGCTATGAGGAAGGCAAACTGACTTGCAGGCTTTTATTGAAAGATGGCTTTGAATGCAAGATTCAAAATGCAGATTTCTACAGACGTACGGTGGAGAGCATACTGACTGCTTGCATCACAGCTGCTGCGGAGCCTCTAATACTAAGAATAAGAGGCTGCAGAGGGTTGTAGATTCACCCAGCTCCGTCGCGGGCACAACTCTCCCCACCATCGAGGACATCTTTAATAAGCAGTGCCTCAAGAAGGCGGCATCCATCACTAAGGCCCCTCACCATCCGGGACATGCCCCCTTTTCGTTACCACCATCGAGGAGGAGGTACAGAAGCCTGAAGACGCACACTCAACGATTTAGGAACAGTTCCTTCCCTCCCGCCATGAGACTTCTCAACTCTCCATGACACCATGAACACCATGTCCTTCTTCCTTTTTTGGGAACTATTGTATGTTTTATTATGGGTGGAAATTGTTATTCTTTACACCGTACTGCTTCTGCAAATCAGCACATTTCACGTCATATAAGTTATTGATAATAAACCTGACTCTGACTCTTAGTAAGTATGCCTTGGTCCAATAAAGCAGGCCCCTTGCGCGATGACATCAGGAATATCTCGGACAGGTTTGTTCTTCCCACCGAATGGAGTTTGATCCTATGATAGAGGGAGGGCAACGAGGATTCTTGGAAATGTTTCAATTGTCTTTTGAGGAGAAACAGAGCCCATGCTCTCTAACATTTAGAAGAATGCGGATGTGATCCCATTGAAAGGTACAGAATTATCATGGGGTACGTGAGGGTAGATGACAGTTTCCGTAACACGGATGGAATTGAAAGTGTTTTATTATTGTTAAATATACCGAAGTGGAATGAAAAACCTGTCTTTCATACCCTTCATACAGATCAATTCATTACACGGTGCATTGGCGTAGTCCAGGGTAAAACAATAACAGAATGCAGAATAAAGTAATAGTTGCACAGGAAGTGCAGGGCAGGCAGAACATAAGGTGCAGGGTCATAACGAGGTAGATTGTGAGGTCAAGAATCGATCTTATCGCACTAGAGAACCATTCAATAGTTGTAACAGCTGAGTAGAAGCCGTCCTTGAGCCTGATGGTACGTGCTTTCAGGCTTTTGTATCTTCTGCCGGATGGGAGAGGGGAGAAGAGAGAATATCCGGGGTGGGACATGACTTTGATTATGCCGGCTGCTTCACCGAGGCAGGGAGAAGCGGAGTCAGAATTCATGGAGCAGAGGCTACTTTCCGTGATGTGTTGAGCTCTGTCCACAGCTCTCAGTTACAGTTTCTTGCCGTCAAGGGCAAATCAGTTGCCGTAGTAAGCCGTGATACATCCAGATAGGGTGCTCTCTATGGTGCAGGGATAAAACATGATACGGGGCGACGTGGACATGTCACATTTCTTTAATTTCCTGAGGAAGTAGTTCAGAAATCTGATGTCCAGAATCAGGGGGTCACACACCGAACATGAGGGTCGACCTTTCAGGATAGTCATCAGTAGTCCAGGCAGGATCTGTGGCGAGAGAAAGTCAGTCAGGTTTGAGGTTTGTATTGAATATAAAAAAATATGTTGGAAACATTCTACAAGTCAGGCATATTCGTGGGTTGAAAAATAGAGCAGATGTTTCATGACGATGAACTTTCATCGGAATCAGATGTTATCGCACCTCTTGGTTGTATAATGTGGCTTTGTTATATTTTAGATCGACCGTCCAAACCATATATTGAATTGAATCGATCGCCGGGCTTATACATCAAGGGAGAACATGTTTTCGTCGATTGTGCAGCCCCGGATTACTATGCAGTCTCCAATTTTTATCTGCTTGTGGACGGGACGGTCTGGTTAACGTACAACGAAAAGGAAGAGATATACGGGACAGGGAGCTTCACTCTCAATACAACGAGTATCCCGTACTCTGCCATTTGCACTTGTCACTATGAAACGAAGATCTCAGACAATTACATCAACTCAACCGTGAGCGATACGGTGCATGTAACAGTGACAGGTAAGGATATCTTTCCCTGAGGTTCTGGTCAATCTGCGACAGTAGCGCAGGGAGTAAACCTCCACCTACTCATCCGAAGTCTCAGTTTCAAATTCTAACCCATCAGCTCTGGGATTCCGATCTTTTCGTAAATATCTGGGACTTCTCTCTTGTAAAAATCGACATGCTTTATTGCTGTCCTTCAGGAGAGGAGAAACCTATCACCCTTGCCACGTCCGGGCCGTACATGACTCCAAGGGCACCAGTGTGGTTGGATCTTAAGTGACTTCTCCAACAGAGTGACTGGCCACTGACGTGGGGATTGGCAATAAATACCAGATATCGTAACGATGGCAAGCTCCCTCTATCAGAATGAATGTGTTAATGATGTGTACCATCGGTAAGGAGGGATGATCAAGCTTGTCGAGCTAGTCATAGTATTGTACGGCAGCGAAGCAGTCCATTCGGCCCACTGATCGATGATGACCATCAGGCCCATTTATACTAATCCCACTTGCCTGCAGTTATCATATATCCCTTTTCCCCTGTTTATTCAAGTACTTTTCAAGCGCCTCTTATGCTCTGTTACTTTTCCTGCCTCTACCACCACAATTGCCAGCTTATTCTATAGATACCAATTGCTCTTTTTGTGAAAGGTATACCTCTCATATCCCCTTTAAAACTCGTCTCACCTGAGTCTTTTAGGCTTAGTGTGGAGGATCAGAGAGATCTTGGGGTCCGTGTCCATAGGACGCACAAAGCTGAGGTCTGGAATGGGCTGCCAACAGTGGTGGAAGCGGAAACGATAGAGTCTTTTAAGAAACTTTTGTATAGGTACATGGAGCTGAGAAAAATAGAGGGCTATATGTTGTCCTAGAAATTTCTGAGGTAAGGACATGCTCGACACAGCTTTTTGGGCCGAAGGCCCTGAATTGTGCTGTAGGCTTTCTACGTTCAATGTTCTATACCCCTACCATGGGGAAAGGACACTGACACTCAACACTATCTATGCCTGTCACGACGTTCTCAATCTCCATCATGTCACCTCTCAGCCTGCTACTCTCGAGGGCAAGAAGAGACTTCGCCTATCCAATCTCTTTTGAAAACTCAAGCCCTCTGGTCCAGGCAACGTTCTTGTGACTGCTTTTTTTTTGTGAACCCTCGCTAGCTTGATCACCTTCTTCCCGCAGCGTGGCGACGCGAACTGCAGAAGTGCAGCGCAACCAATTGTTTGTTCAGTTGTAACACGACGTCCAAATTCTGATGCTGAATGCCTCGGCCGATGAAGGCAAGCGTAACACATGTCTTCCTAACAACCCCGCCGACCTGTGTTCCAGTTTTCATGTGATTATGTACGTGTCCCAAGGAATATCTGTTCATCAACACTCCACAGGCGGTGGCGTTCAGGGTGCATGTCCTGGCCTAGTTTAACTTCACAAAATGTATCACTCTGCATTCATCCGAGTTTAATACCATCTGCCAATCCCTTGCTCACTTTCCCAGTTGATCCTCATACGACTGTAGCTTGGGAGAAGCTTCTTCACTGTCCACGATACCACATTTTGTTTTCTGTCATCTGAAAAATTACTGATTTCAGAGTCATTGATTCATAGAGTAATGCAGCAGGGAAACAAGTCCTTCGGCCCTACGGGTCCATGCTGTCCACAGCATCCTCCCTGTTGGTCCCAGTTTCCCACAATCGGCCCATAGCCCTCCAAGCCCCTCCCCTCCTTGTACCTATCCAAATCCCTCAAATGTTGCAGTTGTACCTTCCTCGACCACCTCCTCTGGAAGCTCAGTACAGGTACTCACTACCCTCTGTGTAAAGAAGTTACCTCTCTGGTCTCTTTTATATCTCTCCCCTCTTACCTTGTGTCTGTGCCCTCTATTTGTGGAATACCAAACCCTGGACAAAAGACTATGACCGTCCACCTTATCCATACCCCACAAACTTCCATAAGGTCTCCCCTCTTTCTCCTGCTCCCCAAGGGGTAATCATCCCGCGTGGCCAACCTCTCCGTATAACTCAGGCAGCATCCTCGTAAATCTCTTCTGAACTCTCTTCAGCTTGACAATGTCTTTCCTACAACAGGGTGACCAAAAACTGCACACAATACTCACCAACGACTTGTATGAATGCAACATAATGTCCACTTCTCCTGGACTGGATGCCCTGATTAATGTAGGTCAGCGTGCTGAAAGTCTTCTTCGCCACCTTGTCTGCCTGCGCGGCCGCTTTCAGCAAACTGTGCACATGCACTCTCAGGTCACTCTGTTCCACAACACCCGTAAAGTTTTAATCCACACTCGTCATGATTTTATAAACTTCCACGAGGTCACCCCTCATTCCCCTACGTTCTATGGAATGAAGATCCAGCGTGGCCAACCTTTCCCTATAACTCAAGTCCTCTTGTCCAGGCAGCATCCTCGTAAATCTCTTCTGCACCCTCTCAAGCTTGGCAATATCTTTCCTTTCACAGGATGACCAAAACTGTGCACAATATTCCAAGCGCGGGTTCACCAAACAACATACATAACTGCAACATAACGTCCCTACTCCGAAACTCGATGCCCTGAGTGATGAAGACCATCGTGCTCAACGCCTTCTTCGCCACCCTGTCTACTTGCGTGGCGGCTTTCAGCGAACTGTGCACTTGCAGTTCCAGATCCCTCCGTTCCACAACACTCATCAGTGCCCTGCCGCCATATATTGTCATGTGATCTGCAGACTCATCTCTCCTCGTGTCTTTGCTGCAGCTCCAAATGTTCTTCACGTAACCCGGTCAGCAAAACCATCTGTTCCATTCTACCCTTTGCAATTCGCCAGTGAGTTGCATGGTAAACATTTGCCTCAACACACCCAGTTGCAGCAAATGTCGCATTCGCATCTCTCCCCAGATATAATCACGAGTCCCCCTTGTCACACTGAGGCAGCAGTCTAGATACTGTGGTGCTCAGAGCATCGCCCCTCTTTCTTGACTTCTCCCCTACAAATGTTTTGACAAATCAAACTCCCCTCATAACTTGAAGCCGCAGATTAATGTGCACTTGATAAAATAACCCTGAATCCTCTTCTACTTCATGTCCGCTCAGTATCTTCAATCACTTTTTTTTCTTGTCTGTAATAGAAAACACTCAAAGCGCAATCGCAATGAAGCTCGTTTTCCACTTATGTGGATTTTCTCACATTCCTAATGCACCTCAAACTTCGGGGTCAGGGTGAATTGTTGTTGCGTTGCAACACCTCTTCGCCATGGGTGTTTGCTGTACTGGAAGTTCTATTTATACAGAACATGGAATAGTACAGCACAGGAGAGGCCTTCGTCCCACGAGGTCTGAGCTGAACAATATGCTAAATTCAACTAAACCTATCCGCCTGCACATGATCTATGACTTTCCTTTCCCTGCATGTCTATGTACCTGTCTAAATGCCTTTGAAATGCCATTATCGTATCTTCTTCCTCCAGCATCCCCATCCCTGGCAGTGATTAACAGGCACCTATCACACATTGTGTAAATATTTCCCCGCACGTCTCATTTAAACCTCCCCATCTCACCTTTAAATTTACCCCACCGATATGCATCATCCTTTAAAACTCACGTTGTTTGGGAGTTGTGGGGTGAGGGAGGAAGAGCAGCGCATCTAATAGAGCTGCTACCTCAGAGGTTCAGCAACTCCGGGTTCGAAACTGATTCCCATGCTTTCTATGTGGAGTTTGCATGTTGACCCTCTTGACGGCTGTCGCCTCGTTTCCAGCCACATCCCAAAGCAGCAGTAGACAGTGAGTTCGTAAATTGCCCCTCGTGTAGGAATAGTGGGAATGGATGTTGGTGCTCGGTGCGGACGATGTAACCAAAGGCCCTGCTTCTGTGCTTTGAAAAGACTTGAGTTAGTGGACATTAAAATATGTATTAGTGGATGTTTACGGCAGGAAAAGCGCCATTCGGCCCATTCAACCGCTGCTGACCCTATGAGCAATCAAGCTGCTCCCAACTATCAACTCTCAAAAATTATTTCCTTGCACATTCGTGTCGAACTTCATTTGGGTAAAAGAATCGTCTTTGCATCCACACCCAGCCAGTCTGCATTCCTCAACACTTCCTGCCAGCAACGAATCGTAACGAATTTCCTTCTGTCACCTTAATTTCTTTGGCAAGTGACTTTTATTGCATACAGACTGGAGGCTGACAATTCCAGCGATGGGAACAGTCTCCACTATCTGCGCTGCTTGCAGCTTACTTCTATCTATCTATCTATCTATCTATCTATCTATCTATCTATCTATCTATCTATCTATCTATCTATCTATCTATCTATCTATCTATCTATCTATCTATCTATCTATCTATCTATCTATCTATCTATCTATCTATCTATCTATCTATCTATCTATCTATCTATCTATCTATCTATCTATCTATCTATCTATCTATCTATCTATCTATCTATCTATCTATCTATCTATCTATCTATCTATCTATCTATCTATCTATCTATCTATCTATCTATCTATCTATCTATCTATCTATCTATCTATCTATCTATCTATCTATCCGTCGGTCCGTCTGTCTGTCTGTCTATCTATCCATCCAACCCTCTCGCAACCTCTTCTCTTCTGAAGAGAAGAACGCAAGTTTCTCCCGCCTACCCACGTATCTATAGACCCTGGAGACAACCATGATATTTCTCTGAATCTTTTTTGCTCGAAAGGAAACGACTACAAACTTTCTCCATAGCTACAGTTTACTCGTTCTGATCGCGTCTCTGTAAACCTCCAGTGGAGTCAAGTCATCCCCATGTTTCCATAAGACACCACAAAATAAAGGAAGGCAATTGGGCCCATCCTGTCTAAGTCGGTTCACAACAACATCCAATTCCCTCGATAATTCGCCCCGTGACGTATTCTTCCAGCAATCGTAACAACTCGTCTCGTCCCCCCCAAAATTCTGCAAATCAGTACTCATTGCTGGCCAATTTACAGTGGTCAATTAAGTGAGTAACACTCACGTCTCTGGGATCTGGAAGGAAACCAGAATGCCCGGAGGAAACCCAGGCGTGCACGGCGAAAACGTCCAAACTCTACGCAAACGGCGGCGGAGGTCAGAACTCCACTCTGGGCGCTGGAGTTGAGAGGCAGCTTCTCCATTCAGTGCGCCACTGCGACTCCATGGACAAAGTGAACATCCCCACTAACTGGAGACTTATTTCCTGTTATATTTTTACGCGCAAAAGGGGAGGCCTTCAGGTTCCTAGTTGTCGTATTTCCCCACCGATTTCCCTCATAACTTATTATAGAGCCATTGAGTCACAGAGTAATACAGCACGGAAACAGGCGCGTCAGCCCATATCGTCCATGCCGACCAAAATGACCATAGAAGCTAATCCCACTTGCCCATGTTTGGCCCTTATCCCTCTAAACCTTTCCTATCCATATACCCGCCAAATCTGTTCTCCCTACCTTCATATCAACACCAATATCCCGGAGTCTACCACTCACCCACACACTTGGGGGCAACTTGCTACTGTCGGCTTACCTGCACTTCTCTGGAATGTGGGAAAAACGGTCTTCCCGTCAACGCACGGAGGAAACCCACACGTTGACGGGAAGACCGTGAAAACTCCACACAGACAGCAGCGGCTGTCAGAAATGAACCCGAGTCGCAGGAGCTATGGGGTCGCATCTTCACGAGCTGCACCACTACGTTTTCCAGACTAATTTTATATGTTGTCTTTCATGTTATGTGCCACACAGCGAGCGACCATTCGACACATATTCTGTTGTAATCTTACAGATCAATTACCGAAGCCTTTGATATGGATTGAAGCCCCTTCAACCGCGTTCTTCCCGGGAGAAACACTTCGTGTAAAGTGCGCACCTCCCACCAACTATCCGATCACAAGTTTCTCCTTGTACAGGAATCGTAGCACTGTACATACCGCGGAGCAACAGCCGTTCGATGGCGATTATAATGTCACGTTTACGCTCCTGCACATCAATGAATCCAACGAGGGCAATTACACCTGCCGTTTCCAAGCCGACATAGCTGGGGAGTTATACACTTCGGAGTCCAGCGATCAGATACCAGTGATGTTGTCAGGTAAGGTATATCATATTTAGTTGAGTCTATCATGCATCTGAGACTCGTTAGAAAAGTGTTTTAATTTGGTCATGCAATCATAGAAGCCTACATAATGTAAAGTGGCCCTTCCGGCTCAGTCACCTTAATCCCATTTTCCTGATATAGACCCATGCGTTTCTTATCCAACTACCTACCCAAATGTCTTTTAAGCATTGCAAGTGTATCTGCCTTCAGCACTTACTCTGGAAACTTGTTCCAGATATTCACCACCCTCTGTGTGAAAAAAAACTGCCCCTCTGATCTCCTTTGTTTCTCCCTTCTTGCTTTAAACCTATACCCTCTAGTTTTAGATTTCCCTCATTAGAAAAACGAATCTCTCTCTTATTTATGCTGCTCGTAATTATATAAACCTCCATACGGTCAGACTCCTACGTTTCATTGAGAATAAACCTAGCCTATCCAATCTCTACTTATAATTACAGCCCTCCATTCTCGGCAACATCTTGCGGAATCTCTTCTGTATTCTCTTCAATACTATCACATCCCCCCTGCAGCATGGCGACCAGAACTGTGCACAGATTTCCAAGTGCTGTTCAACCAATGTTCTGTGCAGTTGCGGCATGGCTACTGATCAGTGCAAAGATTAAAAAGAAACTCATTGCAGTCAATGACTGAACTTCTCAAACATTGGTTAAACTCGAGCCCAACACGCTTCTGCTCAGAGAAATCCGGCAATGTGCGGCCGATAAACAAAACGCACAAGAGAGCTGTAGATTTTTGGAATAGAAAATAACTTGAGCCCCGCGAAGGATTGTCCTTTCTTTGCAGTTCGAAATAGCTTGGCCCGCGTCATGAAAAAGAGGCTGGCACAATAGTGCAGCAGGTGGACCAGCTGACACTGTTCCAGGGATCCCGTATTGATGCCCCCTATCGGTCTTCTCTGTGTGGACTTCCCACGTTCTTCCTGTGACTTCGTGGGCGTCCCCCTGATGCTCTTCTGTCCTCCCACATCAGACAGTTATGTTGCTTGTTCGGTTAACTGGCCATCGTACATTTTCCCTAAAGTATCCTCATTATAGGAAGGATGTGGAGGCGTTGGAGAGTCTGCAGAGGAGATTTACCAGGATGCTGCCTGGATTAGAGAGTATGCATTATGAGGAGATACTAAGGAGCTAAGGCTTTAGTCATTGGAGAGAAAGAGGACGAGGGGGAGACATGATAGAGGTGTACAAAATATTTAAGAGGAATAGATAGAGTGGACAGCCAGCTCCTCTTTCCCGGGGCACCAATGCTCAATACATGAGGTCATGGCTTTAAGGTAATGGGTGGGAAGTTCAAGGGAGATATCGGAGGAAGGCTTTTCACCCAGAGAGTGGTTGTGGCGTGGAACAAGCTTCCTTGGGCGGTGGTGGAGGCTTATACGTTGGTGAAGTTCAAGAGATTGTTAGATAAACATATGGAGGAACTTAAGATAGAGGGATATGTGGCAGGAAGGGGTTAGATAGTCTTAGATGTGGTTTGAAGGTCGGCACAACATGGTGGGCCGAAGGGCCTGTATTGTGCTGTATTGTTCTATGGTTCTATGGTTCTATGGTATCGATGAGTGGGAAAATCTGGGGTGGGTGTCCCGTTGATGGAACCCAGGATATGCAACATGCTGTATTCCCTGGAATGAGGGAGGCTGACGGATGACCTTATGGAGGTTAATAAAATCATGAGAGGCATAGATAAGGTGAATAGTCCCATTCGTATTGTGCATTTGTTACCGCAGACCAGTTGCATCTGAGACTGGACGGTGGAGGCAGCAATTGCTCGGGAAGAGTCGAGATCTATTACGGGAAGAGGTGGCTAACAGTCTGCGGGAGCGACTGGGGCTTGGGAGCCGCCGAGGTTGTCTGCCGGCAACTGGGCTGCGGGTTTGCAGAGGCGGTGACCTACTTCGAACAAGTGGCCACGTCGCTTTGGCTGAACGGCACTCGTTGCGGAGGGATGGAGGGATTTCTGTGGGACTGCACCTCGGACGCCTGGGGAGACAAGGTCTGCACTCGCGGGGAAGACGCCGGCGTGGTTTGCAACGCAGGTAAAGCGCCAGCGCTGAGCAGGAGCGGTTGCCCGGGTCAGCGTTACATCTCTGGAGTGGCCTTTGAGATCAGAGCGTTCTCGCGACTGACTAATGGTTTGCCGCCGAGGCGTGCGCCCAGTAACTCTTTTCTAATGGATTTTAAAATAGAATATAGGACATTGAACATTACAGCACAATACAGGCCATTCGTTCCACGATGTTTTGCCAACATTTTATCCTGCTCTGATATCTATCTAACCCTTCCCTCCGACATAGCCCCCCCCATTTCTCTATCATTAATTTGGCTATCTGAGAGACTCTTAAATATCCCTGATGTATCTGCGCACACTACCTCTGCCGGCAGTGCGTTCCACGCACCCACCACTCTATGCGTAAAACAACTTACCACTGACGTCCCCCCTAATATCTTCCTCCAATCGCATAAAAATTATACCCCTCCTGTTAGCTATTTTCGCCCTGGGAAGAAGTCTCTGACTGCCCACTCGATCTGTACCTCTTATCATCTTGTTAACCTCTCATACGTCACCTCTTATCCTCCTTATCTCTAAAGAAAGAAGCCCTTGCTCGCTCAAACTACCCCTATAAGGCATATTCCTGAGTTATTACTGACTATCGACAGAGATTCCAGAGATTCCACGAAGCTTCCGTGCCACCTGAGTCACCGCCCCTGCCTCTTTGCACTCCTTCCATTACTTGTTCCCTTGCTGTTCTATCACGCGTTCGCCCATATCAAAAGGCTCATCACTCTTTTCGTAACCATAAGCGCACCCCTTAGGACCTCTGTTCTCCTTTGCGCCTCGGCACTTGCTATATCTCTGCAATCTTGTCGAAGAGTGGATTTTAATTCTTCCGAAACTTCATTTCTCTTATTTTCCGCTCACATTGTTTCCCACCTGGAGTGGGAGTGGTTCAGAATCCTGGAACTCTCTCACTAATATTATCGTCGGCATTCCCGCAGCTCAGGGACTGCAGCGGTCAAGAAGGTAGCTCAGCACTACCTTCTCAAGTGTACTTAGGGATGAATAAAAAAAATCAGCACAACTTTTTTATTTTATGTGCGAATTGAGAGAGTCAGAGGGATATGAAAGGGCGGGATTAATGTCCCCGAGCATAAAGGAAATAAATGAAGGGCTGCAACACACAACAAATGATGGAGGAACTCAGCAGGTCAGGCAGCATCTATCGAGAGACGTTTCGGGTGGAGACCCTTCATCAGGACAAATGAGGGGATGCACCAGTTTTCAGGGTGGATTTTGTTTTCACATTCATTGAAGGGATGTGGGCTTTGCAGGCTGAGCAAGCATTTAATTACAGATCCCTAATTGCCCTGGAGATGGTGATGGTGAGCTGGATTCTTGACCCGCTGCAAGTCCTTGAGGTGCGAGAATACCCACCAAGCTGTTAGTGAGGGAGTTCCAAGATAGAGGTTTTTAAGAGTCTCTTAGAGAGGCACATGGACATGCAGAGAATGGAGCGATGTGGACCATGCGCAGGCAGAAGGGATGGGGTGTCATTGGGTTAATCAGTTCGGCACAACATCGTGGACTGAAGGGCCTGTTCCTGTGTTGTACTCTTTGATGAAGAGGGTTCAAGGTTTGCAAATCTTCTTGCAAGGATATGTAGGTGTACGGAAGATTTTTTAATTGAACGAATGAAGGCTTTTCAGGCTGCTGTGAGGGAGGGGGTTCCAGGAGTTTCACCCAGCGACGGTGAAGGAACGACGATATATTTCCAAGTCAGGACGGTGTGTGGCTTGAAGGGCAACTTCCAGGTGGAGGTGTTACCCGTGCATTTCGCTGTACTCGTCCTTTCAGCTGGTGGATGTGGTGGGGTTTGGAAGGCTCTCTCTAAAGAGTCTTGACGAGTTGCTGCAGTGCATCCTTTACATGGTACAGACATATCAAGCGGGTTGTTACGTCCTGGGCCAAATGTCGCCGTTCTATATGTCCATGAAATAGACCTTAACAAGTGCTTTCTCCTGTTTTAACACAGACCATTCGCCGAAACCGCAACTGACGCTGACGCGGCGGAGTAAAACATTCCTACAAGGGGAGAATGTCACCTTTACATGTAGATCCCCCATTCAATATCCCAGTATGACAATATACCTGTACAGAGCCGACAGACCATATGGCCATGACTTGAAGGTGTTTACCGCCAGCAATGGTACTGAAACGTTCAATATCGCTGACTTAAACGGGACAGACACCGGGAACTACATCTGCGTTTACGAATTGCAAGTGTCGGGTGAGATCTTCACGTCAGCTCAGAGCGACCCACAAGCAATAACAGTGCGAGGTGAGTTGGATGGCTACTCTTCTTCGGTAGACTGTGAAATAAACGCGCAGCACACCAGAAAATATGAATACGGGTACTAGATATGAAAAGCACGATGATGCTGGAGGAACCCAGCAGGCCAGGCAGCATCCGCGGAGAAAAACAGGCGGTCAACGTCTGCAACCTGGACGGATGCTGCCTGGCCTGCTGAGTTCCTCCAGCGTCACGGTGTTTTACATCTGGATTCCAGCGTCTCCAGTCCTTTGTTTCTCGGGTACTATATATGGTTCGCCGTGCGCGGCACAGTGAGGCAGCTAATTGAGCAGATATCATACAGCGCCAAAGAACCGCGTTCAATCCTGACCTCGGGTGCAGTTGGAGTGGTCTGCACGTTTTTTTTTCTCTCCTGAATCGCGTGTGGCTGCGTCCGTGTGCTTCGGTTTCGTCCTCATCCCAAGGATGTGTGGGTGACGGGTAAATTGGAAACTCTAAATTGCTCTGATTATGCAAGTGAGTGGTAGCATCTGGGAGAGATTGATAAGATTATGGGAAAATAAAAGAAAACGAGATTAATGCCGGAAGATTGTAAATGGCTGATTGAAGGTCGGTGCAGACCGAGCCTGTTTCGGTGCCGTTTGACTCAAATAACTTTTAACATTTGAAAATAAAATACCATGCTGGATATTTTCTTTGTCATTTTCTAATATATTTCATTTGCTGTAACCCAATGGAATGGAACTGTGATGCTGCTGCAAGTAAGTTTTTTCACTGCACCTGTGCATACATGCCCTTGTTCATATGACAATCAACTTGACTTGAACTTCTCTGGCTCTATAAATAAGAAAATGTCAGCTAAGGCAAGTGTGGGACCTCCAATGAGGCTGGTGAATCAATAACAGGAAACAAAGAAACGGCAGATATGTTAAAAATGATTTCTTGCACCATTCTTCACAGGGGAGGGCACTGCAAATCTCCCTTCTGGGTGAATTGGAAATAACCAATCTTGGGTTTATGCATCTGCGGTTTTATCTGTTACAACTAAGCCATATGTTTTTTTTAAATGACAGCAAGATATCGTGCTGACTATCTTCTTTTAGTTTTTGCAGAAGTGATGTATACTGTTATGAACATCCTTATCTCACAGAAGCCCAGTCGAGTGCTTGTTATAATGCATAACGTTTTGTAGAGCAATATCCCACGCGCAGTTTTCTGTTAATCGGCCGCGTAACTTCCTCACAGACGACGCGTGAGAGATAATTAAAGATCGGACAACAACTGTTCTCAAAAATTCAACCCCTTCCCTCTCTTTCTCTCTCTCCCTCTCTCTAGCGCTCTCTTTTTCTCTCTCGCTACAGCTCTTGGGAACAGGCACGCGACAAATATCCATTACAGGTCCCAAGGACTTCCAGACATAACTCAAGTATTTTAGTCGAACATTGTCTTTTGGAAAGACTCCAATCTCAAATTTACTCCATATTCGTCCAGTTTTACTCCGTTGCTGTATCGTCACCCACCTGTGCCTCTGCGATGGCTTTCTTCTGGTGATTTGCATCGACCATTTCCTGCAGTTCTTCTCCCTGCTTCTCCTCTTCCTGGAAGGGTAGAGATTCCCTGGTCCCCAAACTCCACCACACTGGCCTGTATTTTCAGCGGATTATCCTTCACAATCTACAACGAGAGTCCCGCCGCAAGACGTATTTAGCACTGCGAATGGGCTTCTGGGATATATTTACGACTGCTGGGTCCTCTCCATCATCTGCAGCAACGACTGAATTTGGCTATGCATCCGCAGGAGATGTAATAACAGTCCCCCTACCTCTCCACCGCCACCAATCGGAATTCGCCTCATTACAGAATCTTTTAGTTGTTTAACACATAAACGGATCCTTTGTCCCCCGCGTATCTGCTGAATTTTTCCCCATCTACTCTAATCCCAGTTGCACGTATTAGGACCATATCCTTCCTTACGCTTTGTTGACGCAGCGCAGCACATCACAGAAACCAACCTCCCCTCTATGGGATCTGTCTGCACTTCCCGCTGCCAAAGGATAGTATAGAGAGTAATCAAAGACTCCCGCCCACCCTGGACACTCTCCCTTCTCCCCCTCCCATCCGGTAAAAAATGGTACAAAAGCCTGAAAGCATGTACCTCCAGCTCAAGGAACAAGATGCTGGATTCTGGAGGAACACGCACACAAAGTGCCGGAGGAAAGTAGCAGGTCGGGCAGCATCGATGGCGAGAAATAAACAGTGGGCATTTCAGTTCGAGACCCTTCATCAGGACTGGACTCCAGATGACCTGCTGAGTTCCGCCAGCACTTTATGTGTCCCACCAGGCTCACGGACAGCTTCTATCCCTCAGCTATGATATTGCCTCGTGCGATGATATTGACTCTTGACCTCACAATCTACCTCTTTGCGATCTTGCACCTCACTGTCTGCATGCACGGTAACTTTCTCTGGAACTGTCACACGTTATTCTGCATGCTATTGTTGTCTGACCTTGTACTACCTCCATGCTGTGTTGTAATGAATTGATCAGCATGAACAGTATCCAAGGCAAATTCTGTTCACCGCTCTGTAGGAAGGATGTAGAGGTTTCAGAGAGAATGCACGAGAGGTTCACCAGAACGTTTACCGGGTTGGGAGTATCTATCTCTGGAGCGCCGGAATCTGCAGGGATACCTGATAGAAGTGTACAAGATTATGAGAGGCACAGATAGGGCTCAGAATCAGAGTCTTTTTGCCCCGGGGTAGAAATGTCAAATACCAGAGGGCATAGGTTTAATGTGAGAGGGAGGAAGTTCAAAAGAGATTGACGAGGTATGTTTTTTTAAAAACCGATTGGTATGTACCCTGCAACAAGCTTCTATGGGAGGTGGTGGTAACAGATCCGATACCAACACTTAAGGGGCATTTAAACAGATAGACGGAGGCGAGAGATAAAGACAGCGTGCAAGCATATGGTCTTAGTTCAGATTGGCTTCCTATTCGGCGTGGTCATGGCGCTGTATTCTTCTATTCTATGTCCTATGAGTTTCAAACGGAAAATCTGCACGTCCGATACACCAGAGTACAGATGGTGCCGGAATATGGGAGCCTTACTGCATTATGAATAGATCTTAAAATAACGGTCTCTGATTGAGATGAGGGGGAAGGATGCAAATTCGCACGTCTCGCTCCCTGTCTGTTCACTCATAGACGCCGAAGTCTTCAGTGCACACGTTAAGTGCTCAGCTTAATCCGTTTGCATCTCATTGCAGAGGAGGCGGAGAAACCAATAATCTATGGGAAGAGTCCATTTGAGAGTATCCTCCGCGGGCACACCGTGGACATTGGATGTGATGCTCCCTACGAACTGCCGGATCTGACATTTAACTTGTACAAAGATGGCGTGCATGTGCAGTCCATGGTGGCGTCAAATTCTGCCACGTTCAGCTTGAGGAACATCAGTAGTCAGAACAGCGGCAACTACACCTGCACGTACCAAAAGGAAATTTCAGGCCGATGGAGAAATTCGACCCTCAGCGACCCTTTCGAGGTGTTCACATCAGGTTCGCCATTTGAATTTATCTTCAGTTGAGCCTTTATCCTTTGATTATCCTGTTGCAGGTCCACCCAAAGCCTGACTCTCATCTCGAAACACTGAGAAAGACTTAATGGACAATGACCCTGAACCTTCTTTATTCCCAGAAAATCCGCAGCGTTGAAATCACCGCTCATACCTTCCCGCCAGAGGCATTCGCCATTGTGTGTTGAAATATACCTTAACATATGTTACGCTGTTGCAATACAGGAACACACATTCTTCACTAACAGATTGCTTCACATCAATGCACTCAACTGCGCTTCTATCTCGCTCAGTTGGCGACCTCATCTGTTATTGCAGAGATAGAGTCTCACCCAACCCCTCCCTTTGTCTCGCTATACTTCTGAAGATTTGCCGTCAGTCTCTTTTCCTCTATTTATTCGCTCCCTTCTTGCTCTCTCTCTATCTGTATGAAGGTTTGTCCGATAATCGGTCGGTCTATCTATCTATCTATCTATCTATCTATCTATCTATCTATCTATCTATCTATCTATCTATCTATCTATCTATCTATCTATCTATCTATCTATCTATCTATCTATCTATCTATCTATCTATCTATCTATCTATCTATCTATCTATCTATCTATCTATCTATCTATCTATCTATCTATCTATCTATCTATCTATCTATCTATCTATCTATCTATCTATCTATCTGTCTGATTTATCGCTCTCACTCCCAATTACTGTAATCTGTCACACCTGATTTCCACAGACAGGAGTCCCTTGGCGCCTTTGCCTCTCTCAGCATCTGGGATTCAGTAAGTAATTATAGGCCAGTTAGTCCAACGTCGATTGACTGACAATCCCGAGGAGCATGTTTAATCTGCACTCAAGGGAAGTCGGGATTGACCGGGGATAGTCAACGCGAATTTATTGGCGGGGTCTTCCATGTGACTAATTTAGTTCAGTTTTTGTTTGAACATGTTGATGAGGGAAATGCTGTTGATGTAGTTTACATGGACTTCAGTGTCGTTGACAAGGCCCCACATGGAAGGCTGATCTATCAGAATGGAGTCCATTGGATCCAAGTCAATTCCACGGGACCATTCAGGCCAAATATTAAACAAGAAATTTGAATATTAGGCTGTTCCGAACCGCTTTTGTTATTATTACCAGATGTCCCCCCCCCCCCCCAACCCCAACACTCCCTATCTGAATCCTCAGAGCTTGAAAACATCCATTGAAATGACGGGAATGTCTTTCCATTTGGTGCAGACTGCCATTTCGCTCTGTAACAGTTACACGTTGGTTCTGACAGATTTCGTATCAGATGATGTCAACCTGAGATTAGCGAACGGAAGCAACCCCTGTTCTGGAAGACTGGAGGTCCTTTACAACGGTGCCTGGGGCACAGTTTGCGAGGACGGTTGGTCGATCGCCAACGCTGACGTCATCTGTAGAGATCTCACCTGCGGCTTCGCCGAGCTCTCCACAGACTCGTCGATCTACGGCGAAGGGGCCGGCCCGATTTGGCTACATGATGTCCGGTGCGACGGCACCGAGTCTTCCTTGTGGGCATGTTCGTCGCAATCGCATCAAGCTCACCGTTGCACTCACTCCAACGACATTGGAGTCTCTTGTACAGGTAGGACTTAGCAGTGGGTGACTCGCACAGAAATGCCGTGTCCGTTCACAGGGACCATCTTGCGTCACGTATTCGTGAGGAAACGTCCGGGTGATTACGTCAAATTATCCTCACCTAATATCAGGGGTGGAAGTTCATGAATACGCGAAGGATTGTTCTGCTTTCAAGAAACCCGTTAGAACCGTTCACTGCAGATGCATTCACGGTAAAAAAAACATTGTCTGTAACCTATGCACATGGATTAACACGATCTGCAGGCACCATCACTACCTTGTCTCATTCAGTTTCTCCTGGTGACATTCACCTCGTTCTAGCCATTTGCTGCGATGCATTCCCGACTTAAAATGTGCTATTTCTAACATCCGTCTGTCCATGCGAAAGGTCAGTGAGCCGGAACGTTACACCTGGCGACACAAGAGTAGCTGAGACGGGTACAGTTACAACTTCTAACGTACAGTTGGCAAGGTACATCGACAGGCAATGTTCGGAGGGATATGGGACAAACTCTGGCAAATGGGATGAGCTTGGATGGGACATCTTGCCGAGTATGTACCACTTAGGCCGAATGGCCTCTCTCCGTGTAGTATGCCTCTGTGACAAGAGGCTGCAGATGCTTTGAGCTGGATAAAAAGATAAACGAGAAATGGCCGAACAGTCGACCGTCCACTTCCCTTCACGGATGCTGCCTGACCTGTTGAGTTCCTCCAGCAGTTCGGTTTTGCTACCTTATACATGATCCTCTTTGTGGATATTAACTTATCTGCTGAATATTTCCAGTATTCTTTATTCTATTTTAGACCTGAAATGTCCGCTTTATTTTCACTTCCACTCATGCTGACCGAGCTGTTCAGCATATCCAGCATCCCCAGGTTTCAGCTCAGGTTTGAACCGCAGATTATGTTTCCTTCTGCACAGACGCTGATCGACTGGCTGAACACTTCAAGCGTTCTACAGTCCTATTTTAGGCTTGGAAGGTTGACCCTGTCTCTCCCTCGACAGATGCTGCCTAATATTCTGAATATTTCCAGCATTCCACGTCTCGATTATAAACCTGAAACTTTGACATATTTCCCTCTCCACGGACCCTGCCCGACCTGCTGGGTGTTTACAGCATTCATTAAAAACCTTGACTTTATGTCTCTCTCTGAAGCTGCCTGACCTGATGAACATTTCCAGATTTCAAAACTTATTTTAAACTATTTTTTTTCCTCTATAGCGTCGGGGGCCTGAAAGAAGTGTGTAAATTTGTAAGCAACATAGCTCGAGTGGATAGCCAGAGTACTTTATCCCAGGGTGGAAATTTTAAATACCAGAGGGTAAATCTTTAGGGTGAGAGGGGGCAAGTTTAAATTGGTAAATTGGTTTATTATTGGCCATGTACCGAGGTACAGTGAAATGTTGTTCTTGCACACCGGTCACACTGATCAATTCATTACAAACGTGCATTGAGGTAGTGCAATAACAAAGTGTACAATAAAGTGTTACAGTTACAGAGAAAGTACGATTCAAGGAAACAAGAAGGTGCAAGGTGATAGCGAGGTTGATTGTGAGGTCAAGAGTCCCCCTTATCGTTCCAGGAAACAGTTCAACTGAATGAGGTTTACGAAGCAAATAAAGTAAAGAGGGATATTGAGGTGCATGTTCATAGATACGTGAAGGTGGCAAGTAGACGGGATGGTACAAAAAGCATGCGGCATGCTTGCCTGCATCTATCGGGACACTGAGTATAAAGATCAGCTCTAGAAGCCCTTGGTTAGGCCACTTTTGGTGTATTATGTGCTGTTCTGGTCAGCGCACTATGGAAAGGATGTGGAGGCTTTGGAGAGGTTGCGTGAGAGGCTCATCATAATGTTGCAGGGATTGGAGTGTAGCCGGTGCAGAATGAGGTTGGACAAACTTGGATTGTGTTCTCTGTAGCTCGGAAGCGGAAGGAAGGCCAGATAAAAGTATATAAAACTACGATAGGCATAGACAGGGTAGATAGCGTGCAGCGTGGCGGGAGTGTAGCAGTTAGCGTAAGACTTATTATAGCGTCAGCGACGCGGGTTTAATTCCGGCCGCTGTCTGCAAGGAGTTTGTACGTTCTCCCCGTGTCTGCGTGGGTTTTCTCCGGGTGCTCCGGTTCAAAGAGGCACGGCTGAGGAAGTTGTGGGCGTGCTACTCTGGCGCCGGAAGCGTGGCGGTACTTGTGGGGCTGCCCCTCCCCCCAAGAACACTCCACACAAAAGAGGTATTTCACCGCATGTTTCGATGTGCATCATGGGGCTAATAACGAGGTCTTAACTATTGCAATAAACACAGCAAAAAAAAAGAAACTATACATTGCAGAATTACATCAAATGCAAACTAAACCACGGCAAAACACGCTATTTCAAATTAAAATATCGTTAACACTGTCTACAACACACTCGATCCCACTGATCCCCGAATTCTCCCAGGGTGCCCGCGGATACCGCGTTCTCCCTTGCATACGAGTACCTGTGCGTGCGACAAAACACTCGACTTTGACTTTGACCTTGACCACACAAAAGATGCATTTCACAGTGTTTCGATGTACATGTGACTAATAAAGGGATCTTACCTCACCTCACCTTATCTCATCTCACCTCACCTCCTCTCAACACTCACCTCACCTCCCCTCTCCTCCTCCCCTCCCCTTTCCTCTCCTCCCCTCTCCTCCCCTCCTCTCCTCCCTTCTCGTCCCCTCCTCTCTCCTCCCCAACTCTCCTTCCCTTCCCTCCACCCCTCCACTCTCCTCTCCTCATCTATTCTCCTGCTCCCTCTCCTCCCCTCCCTCCTCCTCTCCCACCCTTCCCCTCTCCTCTCCTCCCCTCACCTTTCCTATCCTCCCCTCTCATCCCCTCCTCTCCTCCCCCCTCGTCCCCTCCCCAACTCTCCTTCCCTTCCCTCCACCCCTCCCCTCTCCTCTCCTCATCTACTCTCCTGCTCCCTCCCCTCCCTCCTCCTCTCCCCACCCCTCCCCTCTCCGCTCCTCCCCTCCTCTTCCCTCTCCTCTCCTCTCCTCTCCACTCCTCTCCTCTCCTCTCCTCTCCTCTCCTCTCCTCTCCTCTCCTCTCCTCTCCTCTCCTCTCCTCTCCTCTCCTCTCCTCTCCTCTCCTCTCCTCTCCTCTCCTCTCCTCTCCTCTCCTCTCATCTCATCTTATGTTCTTCCCTAGAGTAGAAATGTCAATGCTAAAGGGTGTATGTTGAGTGCGAAGGGGAGAACGTTGAAAGGAAGTTGACGAACCAATTACTTTATACAGAGTTTTAAGTGCCTGAAGAACGCAGTTAGGGTGGTGGTGGACGATGTGCAGGCAGATGGGATTTGTTTAGTTTGGCATCATGATCGACAGAGTCGTTATGGTCCGAAGGGGCTCTTCCTGTGCTACACTGTTCTCCGTCGCTCAAACGTTAATTCTGTTTCTCTCTCCACTGTATTAGCTGCTGCGTAGTGTTCATTATTTTCTGTTTTAAGCAGCTTTTAGAACAATACAGCCCAGTACAGGACCTTCGGCCCACGATGCTTTGCCGACATTTCATCCTGCTCTATGATCTATCTAAGCCTTCCTTCCCACACAGCACTCAATTTCTCTATCATTCATGTGCCCATCTAAGAGTCTCTTAAATGTCCCTAATATATCTGACCCCCACTACTTGCTCTACGATCTAACCTTTCCCTCCCATATAGCCCCTCATTTCTCGATCATTCAAGCACCCATCTAAGAGTCTCTTAAATGTCCCTAATGTATCTACCTCAGCACCTCTGCTGGCACTGCGTTCCACGCATGCGCCACTATCTGTATTAAAAACTTGCCCCTGACATCCACCTTATACCTTCCTCCCATAAAAATTATGCCCCTTCGTGTTAGCCATTTTCGCCCTGGGAAAAAAAAACGTCTCTGTCTGTC
Source organism: Pristis pectinata (assembly GCF_009764475.1). Taxonomy (NCBI): domain Eukaryota; kingdom Metazoa; phylum Chordata; class Chondrichthyes; order Rhinopristiformes; family Pristidae; genus Pristis; species Pristis pectinata. The sequence goes on along the minus strand of NC_067444.1, from coordinate 3,782,473 downwards.
CACTCGATACATACCTCTCGTCATCCTGTACACCTCTATCAAGTCACCTCTCATTCTCCTTCTCTCCAAAGGGAAAGCCCGAGCTCCCTCAAACTATTTTCATTTGATTGTTCTTTAGTAACGTGGTCCCAGGAATGAATAGTTTTTGCCTCTGAGTTATACAGAGGCAGCTGTCACTGTTCTCCCTAATTAAGGAAGGTTGGGAGAAGATTTGGTAGAAGCATAACTACTAGCTTAATTCACATTGGCTACTTGACGATATTTATTACCATTAACCGATGATGTCAAGAGCAGAAAGCCGAGGTTTAACCTTTTTGTTCGAAGGTACAAGGGGGATATGAACAAAATCACAAGCAACTTTGCATTGGTCGGAGGTCGCTTTTTTCATGTTTGGTACAAGTATTCACTTATTGCTTTTCAATGAATAATTGCAGAGAAATCAATCACATGACGCCACTGCTCCTGTGGGAGTCCATCTGAATTCGATCCACTGGTTTGTCTCGTTGTGTGCTCTCACGGTTAAATAACACTGTTTTTAAAAGGAATACGCAGAATACAACGGAAAGTTGCGCTGATAAAATATCATGAATTTAGGCGGTATTAAATTGTCGTATCTTAGGCTGACCATAGAGAAGGCAATTCCACCAGTGGGCTCCAAGCCGGCTCTCTCTCTCTCTCTCTCTCTCTCTCTCTCTCTCTCTCTCTCTCTCTCTCTCTCTCTCTCTCTCTCTTTCTCTCGAGAGCAATTGCATTATTACTATTACCGTCTTCCTATACTCAAGGTCATGGCAGCTTCTATCCTGCTGTTATATTGTCGACCGATCCCTTGTTACGATCAGATGGATTCTTGACCTCACAATCTACCTCGTTGTGGCCTTGCACCTTATTGTCTGCCTGAACTGCATATTCTCCGCAACTGTAACACTATATTCTACATTCTGTTATTATTTTCCTTTGTTCTACCTCGATACGCTGAGATGGTGTCATGCAAAGCAAAGTTATATCCAGACACATGCGGCACTAATAAACCAATAAGTCTCAATCAATCAATATATTAATCTATTCTATTTCCTCGCATCACCGACAACTGACAGTATCTCACATGCTTGTCACTTACAGTTGAATCTGCAGGCATTGGAAGAATGTTTGTTTCTCTGTTATAAGAAGTATTTATTTATTATTGACTTCCAATGATAAATATCGGCGACTGCACATTCGATTTGGTCGATCAGTACGTGATTGATTCCAAGGGGATCTCCTTCAGAATGTCTATTTACACTATTCAGAACAGAGAACAGTACAGCATGGGAACAGGCCCCTCCACCCACGATTTTGTGCCGATCGAATTCAGATAATGACACCTAATCCCTTATCTCTGCACAGGGTCATTATCCCCTCACCCGCTTGCCGACTGCCTAACTAAAATCCATGTAGAGAACATCGACTTCTCTGCCCAATTTAGTTCCGTCACGCAGGCCGACACAATGCATAGGGAATAATGCCAGTTTCGGAACGGAAGGTTTCCATGCTCCAGACCGCGCTCAAAAGTTTGGAGTGAAGCACACCAATCCCCACCCGAACAAAATGTTCATGCTAACATATAGGTAATTTATACCACAGTGAGAGCACAATTCCTGCATGCAATTAAACTCCGATAATTTGCCACAAAATTGTTTGGAAATCCTGCCAGTTCTACACGGGCATCACCGGAATCCTGTTCTCCCACGTTGCCTTTGAAATTATTGCGTTCACTGGAAAATACAGTATTCTACTATGTAAAATCGTAAAAATTAAACGAAGCTAAATATGTGGGGAACGGTCCGCAAACTCAGACAGCCCGGCACCACCTGCCGCGACAGTGCATTGTTACTGCAATTTGATAAACAGAATTGTTTCAAAAATTTGATATAGTTCGATTTTCCCCTCCTCAGAATCAGAGGAAATGAATCTTGCCTCAATAACACAAAGTAAACCCGCTCTGAGAGACACGAATATTAGAATTGATCTTGCAATTGTATGATCGTGTTTCTTTGCAAGTTCGGACGAGATTCTTCCCCCCACCCCCCACCCAAGATTACAGGACACCACCAGTTCCTACGCGAAATCTCTTTACCAGAGCCTTCCTTCGTATGGTCCGAGATGTACTTCTGTACTGAAAAATTGTTAAGATTTCTTTCCTGCACAGGACGTCATTGCAGTAGGTTTACGCTGCAATTAAAGTTTTGATGAAAGTTTGTTTTGCAATTATGGGATTTGTTTCTTGTATTTATAGATTACCCGCCTCCACCTCTGATCTCCCTCAATCGCCCAAATGGAATCTTTTTCCCGGGGGAAGTGGTCATAATTCAGTGCGCGACGCATAGCCATTATACAGTCACGAAGTTTTACCTGAACAGCATCGATGGAGATGACGTGTCTTCTCCCCAGCCATCGAGCTGCACGGGGAGTACGGCCAATTTCACGGCCGAGGTGCTCAGCACGACTGGTCGGAGACAGTACAGTTGTCATTACAGTATGTCGATTGATGGAACAAACTTAAACTCTTCACTGAGTGAGATAGTCTCCGTTACTGTGACGTGTAAGTGCTTACCTTCATGAAAATAAAACACCCTGAACTTAGTACTCACGCTACTACCTGAAATATACAGGATACATCATAATCAGAGCTGGACATACAGTCCCCATACTTTGAGGAACAATTTTTGATGTTAGTAATCCAAACTTCGCAACAGATCTGGGGTAACCGGAGAAAAATCAGTTCATTCCAACAGGTTGATTGAGGCGTGTATGACAAGGTAATGTGGCGTTTAGCGTCACGCTATTACAGCGCCAGCGACCCGGTTTCAATTCCCGCTGCTGTCTGTAATGAGTTTGTACATTCTACCGGTGTCTGCGTGGCTTTCTTACGGGTGCTCCGGTTTCCTCCCACATTCCAAAGACGTACTGGTTAGGAAGTTGTGGACATATTATGTTGGCGCCGGAAGTGTGGAGACACTTGCGGGCTGCCCCCCAGAACACTCTACGCAAAAGATGCATTTCACTATATGTTTCGATGTACGTGACTAATAAAGAAATATTATCTTATCTTTCTTACGCCCTAAGCTGTCATATTCCTTTATTATTTGATTTATCTTGTTACATGATTCAATGCATTTCTCCCCGTTACGGTGCAATGCAGATGTGCAATAATGAAGCCGATGTTCTGCGCTGTTGCAGATGTCCCTGCGAAACCTGGCTTATATCTGCTGCGGCCGTCCGGCGAGCCCGCTGAAGGAGAGTCATTCAGCTTGCGATGCACGCTTCCAGAACACGAGCCTGGACTCGATGTCATCAGATTTCATCTGTACAAACTTACCGATACTCCGGATCTTATAGGATCGCACGCACGATCGTCGAACTCTTTCGAGGATTTCACCATCTCGGACGCGGCGTTGTCGGACGGAGGGACCTACATCTGCATGTACGAAGCACAGAGGTCTGGACGATGGTACAACTCAACGTACAGCGACACTGTAACTGTAACTGTATCAGGTGAACACCTACGTGAGCCTGCCGGTGGAATATTCATTGCTTTAGCAACCACATGCAGCGAGTAACCATGGAGATAGCCGGACCTTGAGGATAGGGCATGGGCAATTCTTTCTGTCATTCAACGAAGGTTCAAATTGTTCCCTCAGACAGACCGGTCGAGTATCGTGTACAGTTCCGCTTGTCAATTTACGGGAAAGAGAGAGAGAGAAAGAGAAAGAGGGAGAGAGAGAGAGAGAGAGAGAGAGAGAGAGAGAGAGAGAGAGAGAGAGAGAGAGAGAGAGAGAGAGAGAGAGAGAGAGAGAGAGAGAGAGAGAGAGAGAGAGAGAGAGAGAGAGAGAGAGAGAGCAGAAGAAATTCGCCGGGATGTTGCCTGGAATGGAGGGCGGCAGTTAGAAGCAGTGACTGGATATCTGGGTTTATTATCAGTGGAACGTGGGAGGATTATCTCTGACCTGAGAGAGGTTCATAAATTTCTGAAATGCATAAGGAGAATAGATGATCAGAATCCCTATTTGTCCAGGTAAGGGCAGTCCAGAACTGGAGATAGTTTTAAGTCGAGAGGGGAGAACTTTAAAGGAGAACTGAGGCGTTATATATTTTTTTACACAGAGGGTGGTGCGGCCAGTGGAAGAGGTCACCACCAGATACAGCAAGGTTTGGAGCAGTTAACGTTATGGGCGGAGTAATCGCAGGTGGAGTTTAGTCCTGTCATGTGTGAGGTGGGACAGTATATAGTTAATTGTAGGACCCTTCACGGCATTGATGTGCAGAAGGATTATGCGGTCCGTCCATATCTCTCTGAAAGAGACAAGGAAAGTAGAGAAGTGGTAAATAAAGCAAATAGAATAACCCAATCAGGAAAGAAGTCATATTGTTGTCCCGTAATTCAATTCTCACTGCTATCCGATGTAAAGTTACACAGTGCCACGAGGTCGATCCGATAAAACACGTTTATTAGCGGTGCACCGCTAAGGAGAAGGCACTACAGCACTCATCAACAGTAGCTTCCCGAGTTCTCCCGGTACGAAGGGGTAGACAGAGATTTATACAGGTATTGTCACGCACACTTAATGCATACGACGCCGCGAGTTTCGGTCAACTCGACACAGACATCGCACCTATTGTTTATTATAGTTTAGTTATAATCAAGAAATTTAAAGGCAGGTATCACCCCTCATTGTTTAGACCAAGATTCCACCTCGATGTTTATTGCACCCAGTATCGCTACAGTCGAGCAGGTCGGGACAGATCAATACCCGGAACAAAATATTTACCACTCCATCTAGTGAGCCAGTGGCTTGCTTGCTCTTGCTGGAGAGGTACTTTTTCTATCAGCTATAGGTATGGTCACAATTCTTAACCCTTTTCTTCCTCAATATGACATGCTTGTCTTCATTACGAGGGGCATAGAGTATAAGAGTCATGAAGTCACGTTGTAGTTCTATAAAATTTTGGTTAGGCTGCACGGAGTATTGCGGGCAGTTCAGGTTGTCCATTACAGGAAGGATGTGCGGAGTTTGGAGAGAGCTCAGAAGAGGTTTATCAGGATACTGCCGGGATTAGTGGGTCAGGAGAGGTTGGACAATCTTGGATTGTTTCCTATGGAGCGTCGTAGATTGAAGGGCAGACCTGATGGACGTTTATAAAATCACAGACTGGGGAGGCAACCTGAATATTGATCCCAGGGTAGAAGTGTCAAATACTGGAGGGTATGGATTTAAGGTGCGAAGGGGAAAGTTTAAGTGGATAGCCGGGTCAGTTTTGTTTTGCACAGAGAGTAGTGATTGTCTGGAACGCGCTGCCAGGGGAAGCACAAACGATAGTGGCCTTCAAGCGGCTTTTGGCTAGGTGCATGACTATGCAGGATTTGGAGACATATAGACGGTATTAGTTTAATTTCGCAACATGCTCGGAATCGACAAGGTGGTCCTAAGGGCCTGTTACCGTGCTGTACTGTTCTAAGTTCTGTGTTCCATGGTGAATATCTGGAACAAGCTGTCAGAGCCATAGAGTGACAGAGCAATGAACACACAGGAACAGTCCCTCCGCCCAACTGTTCCATGTCGACCACAGCATCCTCCCGGCTAGTCCCTGTTGCCCGCGTTCGGCCCATAACCCTCCAAGCCCCACCCTTCCATGTACCCATCCAAATGACTCAAGTATTCCAAGTGTACCCGCTTCGACCACTTCCTCTGGAATCTCATTCCAGCGACTTACCACACTCTCTAGAATGGTTACCTCTCAGGTCCCTTTTAAATCTCCTCCCCTCTTATCTTGCGTCTGTCTCCCCTAGTTCTGGACTCTCCAACCCTCTGGAAAAGACGGTGACAGTCCGCTTTATCCGTACCCCTCATGATTTTATAAACTCTTATGAGGACACCCCTCATTCCCCTAATCTCCAAGAAATAACAATCCAGCACGGCCAACCTCATGGTAGAGCGGAGGAGGTAGTGTAAGCGGATACAATTAAAATATTTCGATTAGATGTGTATACGTTGCTGGATACGGAAGGCGCAGAGGGATCCGGACCGAATGTAGATAACTGGGATTAGCATAGATAGCCATCACTGTCAGCGTAGACGATATGCGATGAAGGGCGCCTTTCTAATCACTTTGACTTCTGGTTCTGTGATTCCGTTCCGGATTAATATCGTCACAAAGAGAATGGATCTTTGTAATTCCCTATCCCGGAGTCAGTGGATGCTCATTGTCTGCGTATATTAGAGACTGAGATCAGTCGAGAATTACACGATCTCATGGAATATGCAGCAGATCCTAGGGAATGAAAGGACTCCTCCTGCTTCGATGCCCCCTGACCTTATAGTGTCTGCTGAGCATCAACAGGGCGGCACGGTGGCGCGGAACGTACATCCGTTGCCTCGCTGCACCTGCGACCCGGGTACAATCCTCCAATGTGTGGAAGTTTCCACGCCCTCCCTGCGACCGCGTGGGTTTCCTACGGAAGCTTAGGTTCCAATTCACATTCAAAAGACGTGCGGGTTGCTTACGTTAATTGGCCGCTGTAAATTATCCCAGGTGTGCGTATCTGGGTGGTAAAATCCGAAGGGAATATGGGGAGAATAAATGAGTAAATGAGTGCTTAATGGTCGACAGGGATTCGCTGCGACGAAGAATCAGTCTCCCTATGCTATTGCGGGAAATAGAGTAAAGGTAGCTCCTTGTTTTTCAACGCGAGGAGACGTAACATTTGAATCAGGTGAGATCACTAGCTGGCGTTGACAATTCGGCTTTTCTTTGCCTTCCGGAGCCAACACTTGATCTTGGTGACGTCACTGGATGCTAATCTGCAACTTTGCCCAGAGCAATCTCCCTACGTAACTGAACTGAACCAAAATTAATAACCGGAACTTAAATCTATCGGCCTCACAACTTCAGGGGCCTGAGTTCGACCCTGGGCTCGGGCACTCTGTGTGGAGTCTGTACGTTCTCCCCGTGACGGCGAGGGTTCCTAGTCTCCTTCCATATCACAAAACAAATGTGCTGGTTGGTCAACTGGTCACTGTGATTTACCACTTAGTTTAAGACAACAGCAAAAACATCAGGGAGTATATCGGCAAGTGAGAGAGCGTCAGCTGTAGGGATGAGAGGAGCTCAATGGTGGAGAGAATGCACTTCTAGGAGGGACCATGGAGCAGGTGGTCCGAATGGCTTTCTTCGTTGTCATAACAATATGTTAACCAGACGAGTTGCAGTAAAATACTCTGCCTGTTTGGAAGTTCCTGGGAGGTAATTGGGGGATAGTTTTCCTCCATTATCGAGGCTTTATTCTCAATGACTCCAATATTAGTCTCTATTCCTACAATCATTGCTTGCCAACTGTCCCAACTGTCTCAACCTGCCAATAAAGCTGACTTTGCCTATTTTATTATGTCATCCAACATTTAACAGCTCGGATAAACAGACCGACGGCGTCACTTCTAAGATCGTCAGGAATATTCACAGAAGGAGAAAACATCGAAATCACCTGTTCCGCGCCCGAACACGGTGTTGAAGTCGAATTCCATTTGCTCAAAGTGGGAACAGATTCGTCCCGCGCTCCCGTCGCAACGGAAACTGCACGGCGCACTGCGTATTTCACCATCAGCAACGTCAATGTGACAGAGGGAGGGAAGTACGCGTGCATCTATGAGGTGGAGAAAGACGGGATGGTGTACGGCTCGACTCCAAGCTCTGAGGTGACGGTGACTGTCATTGGTGAGTGATGTGTGCATTACTGGAGCACCCGGTGACCGAAGATTAACAGACCAATGAGTGACAAACTAACACTCTGAAATAAACAAAATAGCGAAACTGCATGTAGATTTCAAGCTCGCGATTCATTAAACACGGTGACTAACATGCGCTGAATCGAGATCAACATACATCCGTATGGGATTTCCAAACGCGGGCTGATGCTCCGCCCCACGCTTGGGTCGTTTGCAAAGAGGTTGGATGGAGATCTACCAAACAGAAATAAAAGGAGGGACAGGGTTAAGGGCCAAGTTGCAGTTGTAGACAACACCGGTGAGCCGAATAAGGGAATTACAGAGATGTCGAACAGTGCTCGATGTGGAGTGGACGGGAAGGGGATTTGAACATTGTGGAAATAAAAAAAACCCTTGAGGATGGTACAGAGAAAGGTAGAGGTTTTGCGCCATGAGGAGGGGTTAAATAGGCGGGTATACATGCTCCAATGCACAAAGGAAGGGGTCCATATAATCCACATTCCCTCTCCTAACCCCAGCTCCCTGCTACCCCTTCCACGAAGAAGGCATGTAATCCAGCGGCTTTACCTCCTTAGGGATTTGAGCAGATTTGGTATGTCACTAAAGACTTCTGCAAATTTCTACAGACCTGCATTTAACGTGGAACAGTACAGCACAAGAACAGGCCTTTAGGCCCACAATGTTGTCCCGAACTAAATACATCAGTAATACAATGCCCAAATAAACTAATCCATTCTGCCTGCACGATGCCCATATCGTACCCTTTCCTTCACATACATGTGCCTATCTCAGAGCTTCTTGAACGCCCGCATCGTACCTGCCTCCAAAACCACACCGGGCAGCGCATTCAAGGCACCCACCACACCCTGTGTGAAAATCCTTGCTCCGCACATCTCCTTTGAACTTAACCCCTGTCACCTTAAATGCATGCCATTTGGTATTAGACATGTACAGTGGATAGCATTCTGACTGGGTGCATCACAGCTTGTTACGGAGGATCCAACGCTCAGGATCGCAAGAGGCTGCAGAGGGTTGTAAACTCAGCCAGCTCCATCACGGGCACAACCCTCCCCACCAACGAGGACATCGTCAAGTGGCGGTGCCTGAAAAAGGCGGCATCCATCACTAAAGACACTTACACTCCGTGATATGCCCTCTTCTCGTTACGACATTCGGGGAGGTGGTTCCGGAGCCTGAAGACCCACACTCAGCGATTCATAACAGCTTCTTCCCCTCCCCCATACGATTTACGAACGGTCTTTGAACCCAAGAACACCTCCTCTTTGTACCTTTTTGTCTTTGCACTGTACTGCTGCCGCAAAACAACAAATTACACGTCATCTCAGTGATAATAATTCTGATTCTGATTCTGAATCATCAGATGAAAATAGGCTCCAGGATCGGAACCTCCGGGTTAAGTTGTAGAAGTAGTTCTCCTGTGACGGAAGATCACGGGGATTGGATCGAAGTAATAAGATAGCCTTCAGCATCAGAATTGTTTAACATGGTTTCCGGGTTAAGTTGAGGAAGTTCTTTTCCGATGAAGTAAGATTAAGAAAATCGGCGGATACCCATTGGGATTTAAAAGGACGAGGTGATTTCTTTGAAAGACTGGAAATTCTCACTTTTCTTGACAGAGGAGCGCAGAAGCTTGCCTGGCTTGTCTGGAACCAAGGATCGTTACATTAAAGTAAGGGTTTGCCCATTCTGCAGACAGGCAAGTGAAAACATCTTCACCGGAGGGTGACGGATCGTTGGAGGCTTGCGATAGCACAGTCGCAACTGAATCCCTGGAAGGTACGGCGCTGGCATCCTGGAATCCAGTGCAATGAATCCCAAAGGAGCACTGTAGTGCAACTACACTGCACTATTCAAGGACAAAAGAACACAGGAGGGGATTGCAAACCGAGGAGTAATGAGCAACAGGTTGTCTGTGTGAAGCACAAAACTATTGTTCGATCAAGAGATCGATGAGCTATGGAGTTCTTCCCTCCATCACCTTCATGGACATTTATATTCAACACTCAGAATATGGAAGCTCAGGAAAGCCTTAGGTTGGTGTTGTTGTTGGTAGTGCAGCATGTTGCTGTAGGTTGCAACAGGACATTGATAGGATGCAGAGCTGGGCTGATAAGTGGCAGATGGAGTTCAACCCGGATAAGTGTGAAGTGATACACTTTGGAAGATCGAACCTGAAAGCAGAATACAAAGTTAATGACAGGACTCTCAGCTGTGTGGAGAAACAGAGGAATCCTGAGGTCCACGTCCATAGATCTCACCAGGTTGGCGCGCAGGTCGATAAAGTTGACAAGAAGGCTGGTGGTGTGTTGGCCTTCATTAGCCTTGGTATTAAGTTCAAGAGTCGCGATGTAATGTTGCATCTCGATAAAACTCTCGTTGGACCACACTTGGAGTATTGTGTTCAGTTCTGGTCGCCTCATTATAGGAAAGATGTGGAAGCTTTAGATAGCGTGCAGAGGAGATTTACCAAGATGCTGGAGATCACGTCTTATGAGGATAGGTAGAGCGAGCTCAGGCTTTTCTCTTTGGAGAGAAGGAGGATGAGAGGTGACTTGATAGAGGTGTACAAGATGATCAGAGGCATAGATCGAGTGGACAGTCAAAGACCTTTTCCCAGAGCGACAATGGCTAACACGAGGGGACATGATATTAAGGTGATTGGAGGAAGGTATAAGGGGGATGTCAGAGGTAATTCTTTTACACAGAGAGTGGTGGGTGTACTGCCGGGAGCAGTTGTGGGGGAAGATACACTAGGGACATTTCAGAGACTCTTAGATAGACACATGAAGGATAGAGAAATGGGGGCTACGTGGGAGGGAAGGGTTAGGTCGATCTTAGAGCAGGATAAAATGTTGGCACAATATCATGGGCCGAAGGGCCTGTACTGTGCTGTAATGTTCTATGTTCTGCGTTATTAATATTTATTAGTTTTTGTGACTTGATTCGTAGATCTCCTTCCCAGGCCTTCAATAACGCGGACACCAATTCTACCTTTCGTCTTGGAAGGGGAATCGACGACCATAAGATGCATTGTTCCCGAATTGTATGGCGAGACAATGTGTTACTTGCTCAAAGATAACGGGCCGAATCCACGCCGTTCAGAGCTCCTCGGCAGAGAAGAGCACTCCTGCAGCTTTGCAATTGAAAGCGCCGATATCGCAGATGGAGGAAATTACACATGTCTCTACGAAGCACGCGTAGCCTGGAGAACGGTGCACTCTCGCCTGAGTGAAACTCTTCCTTTAACGGTGAGAGGTGAGCATCACAATGCATATGCCGCACACACCGCCATCGTACCAATATTTCTCCGTTTCTTAACCAGGGCCTCCACTGTTATTCTTCTTGAATCTATTTTCAGAGAGTGATGTATATCTTACCTACACTTTTCATTGATTGATAAAGTTGATTAATTGTTAGCTGTCCAAAGATCTACGAAGTTTGCAATTGGGACGGTATGCCTTTGATTTATCGAGCCGATTTCTCTACACTACCAACCTCAAGGCCACAAATTAGTATCCTTATGATGACCCTTTAAGTTTATGGTGGCGTTTATGGTCCAAAACAACCTGTCCAATCCTTGTGCTTTCCGTTCCTCTTGAAGTGTTCACACGACTTAAATAGAATACCTTCTGTTATTTTGGCGAATATGTTCCCGATGTTCTCATTCCTCCTCGCGAGGTATTTAGTCATAAGATGTAGGTGGGGGATAAGTTTATTGGTTATTTATAAAGCGATTTGGATGTGAATGTACAAGACCTGGTCAGCACGTTTGCTGTGGTATCTTAAACAGCGAAGAATGGTCCCAACAATTACAATGGGATGTTGGTTAACTTGGTAAGGGGGCAGAGGAACGATAAGTCCGAAGTATTGCATTTTGGGAAGTCAAACCAGGATAGGAATTGTACGGTGAATGGACGGAGCCTGGGGAGTGTTGTGGATCGGAGGGACCGAGGAGTACAAGTGTACATTTCGCTGAAAGCGGCGTCACAGTTACGCAGAGTGATGAAGAAGTCATTTGGAACGCTGGCCTTCATCAGTCAGAGCAGTGAAGGGAGTCGGGACATTATGTTACAATCGTACAAGATTTTGGTGAGAGGGCACATGGAATATTGTGCACAATGTTGGTCTCGCTGTTTTTGGAAACACGCCATTAAACTGGAAAGAGTGCAGAGAAAATTTACGAAGATGCTGCCAGAACTCGAGAACCTGAGTTATAGGAAGAGATTGGACAGGCTAGGACTTTATACCTTGGAACGTAGGAGTTTGAAGGGTGACCTAACAGAGGTGCATAAAGTCATGATGTGTATAATGAGGATGAATGCACATAGTCTTTTTTTCCCAGAGAAAGGGATCTGAAAACGAGAGGGTGTGGGTTTAAAGCGAGAGGTGAAAGATTTAAAAGGGTCCTGAGTGGCCACGTCTTCACGCAAAGTTTGGTGCGTATGTGAACTAAGTGGTTGAGGCAGGTGCAATAACGACATTTAAAAGACTTTTGAACAAGTACACGGGTAAGAGGGAATAAGATGGATCTGGACCAATAGCGGGCAAATGGCAGTAGCTTGGTGGGCAGCATGGTCGCATGGACGAGTTTCTCCGAAGGAAGAGTTTCCGTACTGGATTACTCTATGACTCTATGGCTCTGTTATTCAGCAGCTTCAGCCTGCTCCACCGTTCAACCGAATTGTGGCCCATTGTACATTTCCCAGTTTTGTTCAGGCAAAGGTTCCAGATTCAGTTTCAGCAGCACAGTTTCAGCTCACATGTTCTGCAAAAGAGGAAAATAACCCTTGTGGACTTCTGTCCATTTGGTTCATTTATCTCCAATAGAGTGCTTATTCAGAGATCAGAAAAGTAAACCGAATGACGGTAGTCAACAGTGCCGGATATGATTACAAAGATCGCTGTCTGGATTATCGAGAGGCGGTTCTCAGAATGGGCAAGACTTGATCAGGATGTTTGATGAAACCTCATGTAGAATAAGCAAGAGGGTGAATTTTGTCTTTTTGTCCTGTTCAGGCGGGTGGGTAAAATATATATTTGCAAAAAAAATATTTAACGTGGACAAAACAGGTTATTGGGTCACTCATATTAGAGGAATGTCAGGTGCTGGTGAAGTAACATAAACCGCAATATTTGACTAAGAAAACGTTGCCAAATCAGTTTTAATGGGTGAGAATCAACAGCGAGATATCACTGTGGATGCGGGACTTTCAGTGTAAAATGGAGAATGCTGGATACCCTTCGAAGGAAGAAAATATTTGTGGAAAGAGAACCAAATTCAAGTTTTAGATTTAAAAAAAACAAAAAAGCGGCAAGTGATTTCCAACACGGTCTTGTATTTCATTGGATGCTATGTACAATATGAGCACAATGTTAAGCAGACAGGTTGTGAAGAGGTCGTTCACGGACTAATATAAAATACGTATTTATTTTGCAGCCCCGTTGTCGAAGCCCAACATATCGATTTCCTATCGACATCAATTTCAAGATTATATTATTAACTGCACTGTTCCTGTGCTGTATCCGGGAAGTAACATCTACTTGTACAAAGTTGTTGGGGGTCAATATCGCCAAGTGACATCCGCCCGGATGTCGGGTGTTACAGCAACTTTCCTCATCTCTAATGTAAGTGCGGCGGTGGAAGGCAACTACACATGCTATTCTGAAACAGCAGCGGGAGGTAGACTGTTGAAGTCGTCGTTTAGTGACGTCATTGCAGCGCCATTGGAGGGTAAGAGAAGTGAACTTCAGGATTAATTTTGCGTTCATCTGTTCCTTTTTCTCGATATCTCAAGTCATTTGTAGCATATTTTAAGACGTTCACGTGGTTGCAAAAAATGTCTAGCTTTATATTGCGTGAGCGCACTGGACAACCTAAGAATATAAGAACGTAAGAAACCGGAACAGGAGTAGGCCATATGGCCCGTCGAACCTTCTCCACCATTCAATACGATCATGGCTGATCTGGCCGTGGACTCAAATCCACCTACCTGGCCTTTGCCCCATTACCCTTGATACACCTACTATGCAAACATCTAACTAACTGTGTCTTAAATCCAGTTAATGAGGTAGCCTCTACAGCTTCCCTGGACAGAGAATTACACAGATTCACTGTTCTTTGGGAAAAACAGTTTCTCCTCAACTATGTCCTGAATCTGTTCCACTGAATCTTGAGGCTATGTCCCCCCCCCCCCGTTCAAGTCTCACCATCCAGTGGAAACGACCTTTCTGCCTCTATCTTGTTTGTCCCTTTCATAATTTTATACATTTCCATAACATACCCTCCCATTCCATGAGATACCCTCCCAGGATAGAACTTGTACAGTGAATGGACGGACCCTGGGGAATGTTGTGGATCGGAAGGACCGAGGAGTACAAGTGTACAGTTCGCTGAAAGCGGCGTCACAGTTGTACACGGTGATGAAGAAGGCGTTTGTGGTGCCCTTCATCAGTCACGGCATTGGAGTCGGGACATTATTTTGCAGTCGTACAAGACGTTGGTGAGACAGCACATGGAATATTGTGCACAATTTTGTTCTCCATGTTGTGGGGGCTGACACATTAGGGACATCTAAGACTCTTAGACAGACGCATGATAGAAAAATAGGGGGCTATGTGGGAGTGAAGGGTTAGATAGATCTTAGAGCAGGAAAAAATGTCGGCACAACATTGTGGGCTGAAGGGCCTGTACCGTGCTGTAGTGTTATATGTTCTTCTGAATTCCAGCGAGTATAGTCCCATGCGACTCAATTTCTCCTCATATATTAACCGCCTCGTCTCCGGACTGAGCTTGGAGAACCTCCTCTGCACCGCCTTCATAGCCAGTATATCCTACCTCAAGTAAGGAGACCAGAACTGCACGCAGTAACGATTATAATTCGTGCTCAGATTTAAAACAAAAGTAGAACCATCTTTTTTGGCACGAAAAGTCGCGATATCAATCCGAGAATTCGAACACAAATGTCAGCCCTCTGCCTCCTTCGCTCGAGGGAGTGTAGTCTCAGCCTATCACGTCTCTCCTTAGAACTCAACCCCCCGAGTCCTGGTAACATTCGCGTCAATGCTCAATGAATCTGAGAACCTGAAACTGATCGGATTGTCTCTGGGCACCATTGAGAGATGTAAGGACGGAATGGATGGTGAATTCTTGCGGTACAAACGGAACAAGTACTGCGTGACAACTTTGTGAAACTTAGTGTAATGACGGATTTGCCTCCACAGATTCGAATCCGCGACCCTCCGTTTTAGCATTGTGCCTTGGAGGATTCACCGTTGCACTGTTCGTCCTGTTACTTGCCGTCCTTTTCTGTAAGAAATCGTGGCACTGTGAAACTTCACAAGGTAAGACAATAATAATCTCCTCATCCAATCCGGAGCACACAGACTTTTGCACTGGCTTACCCTGCAAGGCACTAGAAAGTGCTGTGGCCAAGGGAATGATCAGGGAATCCGGAACCTGAACTGAACTTACCAACTGGACTCCCTGAGAAGTCAGGACTGACGCAGGCTCTCGACCCGATTGGTTAACCACCCCTCTGCCTCCACAGACGCTGCTCTACGCGCCGAGATCCTCCAGCAATCTGTTGCTTTGTTCGGGATTACAGCGGTTTTGGAGTGTTCCCTCTCTGACCTACTTTTCTCATTGAAAAGATCCCTTTCACCCAGTCTCCTGGTTATCTTATCAATAATCTCACTGGACTTTATATGGGAATTTTACTTCTTTAATCCGACTCGGATCAAGCGCACTGAGTCCTTGCGTCATACGTAAGACACCCTGAATTGGGTTTCAAAAGAAATCACACTGCTGCGCACAGTGTTGAGCTGACTCGATATTGCTCGTTCTGCGCTACAGTACGAGATGTATTTCTAAACTCTATTAATCAAATAGCCTCTGAGTGTCTTAAAGGGCTGGACTTTAGTGCAAACATATTGCAGTGTTCTCTTTTTATGCATCTTCTCGCAGCAATCTCCATTGCTGTTGATAAAAATGCACATCTGCTGGAAGGGTATTAAATAATGATTACAGGTGTATTTTACCAACAGCAAATGTCACATTTCATCACGTTGCTTTTTTTTGCAACCCACCGATGTTGCCCATCTCTGTACTTTATTGCTTTCACTTGTCCATGCATTGTCTTGTACAGATTCATCCGATCTTCAAGCACACTTACTGAGTGACTGGGAGGCCGGAGTCGATGTCGGGGATTTAGTGGATCGGGAGACTCTGCTTTGATATTGAATGGGTGGCTCTGAGACGTTGAAACTGCAAAGTAAGAAAACAAAACATTCGTTGAAAGAAGTTCCACCGCCACCAAATTAAATAAAAGAAGAGAAGCTATTTATTGTAAAAAGCAAGCAGAAATAATAAATTACCTGCAACGAACGCGGTTAACTTCCCTACATATGTCAACCCCTTAATTCAAGGATTCACCCCAATGGATATTCTCTGCATGGCCTGCAAAGGAAGCATATTTTTACTTATCGAAGGATGTCTACACTGTACATAACGCCACAGATGGGATATCAACCAGCACCGTGTAATCCTGAATCAAATCTTCTTTTATTTATCAGGTGTGATTTGGAATGACGCCAGAATTTTATTAACCTCCCTGATTATTTCATGTAGGTAAATGCCAACCTTTGTGTTCTATGTCCCAGGACCCTCTGCTCTGCATTTCAGCGTGTTCCATTCTCACTTCGCTTAAATATTAATTTTCCTTTCCGTTCTTTCTCTCAGTCTCACAGTTTTGCGCCATTTCCTTCATCTTCCACAGTTATCTTCGTCCCTTCTTGCGGAACGTCTCTTTCTCCATTTTATGGCTCGTTCTGTCCTGCCCGCAAATTGATGGACCAGCCTTATTCATAATAACAACCAATCGGTATTATCATCGACGTCATTCGCATCGATTGCGAATAGTTGAGACCCCGGCACTGATTTTCATGCCAACTCACTGATTGTCAGCCTGAAGCCAAAGTCAAAGTCAGAATTAAAGTTGAGAAGTGCAATGAAAAACTTTCCTGCTGCAGCATCACAGGCACTCAGCATCATATAGACAGCGTTCGCAAGGTAAACGTCAATTAAACATAAATTATACACATCCTTTCCAAGGAAGAACAATTAGAACAAAAACAAACTCAAAGCCCATTTTAGTGCTTCGTAGTGTTGAAGCAATACATTTATCCTGATACTTTCCACTTTTTGTTAGTTGGACAAAACTTTATATATACCAATATATTGCCCCAACGCCATACACTCTAGCAGTGTGCAATAACCTTATATGTGGCATTTTATCGAAAGCCTTCTCTACGAATTCAAAACAAGGCACATCCATTGGCTACCCTTTATCCGTCTTTGTTTCTCACTTGTTAAATTATTCCAGCAAATTTGATCAACACAATATTTCCCTTTCATGAAAGTAAACACTTTCTTTTTGGTCGGGTTATGACTTTCCAAATATGCAGCAATTATCTCTTTAATAATAGACTCCAAAGCACCCAGATCCACCTGCGTCCTAAATATCTGCAAGCTAACCCCACATCGATCACACTCTTCTTTCTTCTATTGACAAAATAGGCAAGGTCACATTTTCCCATATTACAATCCATATGCTACAATTTTGCTCCCTCAGTGAACTTACCTACGTTTCCTGCAGACCCTTTATGGCTTACTTTCATGTCAGTCTTTGTAATCAGGAAGTACTGCACATAAATTGTAAAAATAAAAGCGCCCCGGAATACTTCCAACCGGTGACACCACCTGTAAAATCTTGCCAACATGAAAAACTAATATCATGCATTGTTCTCCTCCATCAACGTTAGATTGCCAATCTTCGATCCACACCTCGTAGATTTCTGCAATATCTTTGCATGCGGCACCTTATCGTAACTATTACTGACTTAAATGTTTTATTTAATATAGATTTTAAATCAATAAAGATTATTTCCGTTGTGAAATGTTTGTTGTGGTCCCTCAGCACTGAAGCAGGCAGCCTACGACATAATCTCATGTCATACTGGGAAATTGCGACAGGACAGGGGGTCGTTAGGCCTCTTGGACTTCTGTCGTTTGAAGATGACCGTTCATGGATTTATGGACTCATCGAGGGATACAACACAGATACAGGCCTTTCTGCCCACGGTGTTCTCCCAACCATCAGCCGCCCTCTTTTACTTATCCCATAATAATACTCGTGGATCCGATAGTAATAGGATCCTACAAATAATATCCAACGTTATTTCCCGCACGTTCTCATCAACTGTACCGAGATCCATTCATCTATCGCACTCATAGAGTTATACAGATGTACCGCGCAGAAACTGACCCTTCCTCCCAGCAGGTACATGGCGAACTTTTTGCCCATCTTCACAATTCCTACTTGCCCGCATTAGCACCATATCCTTCTGTGCCTTGCCTACTCAAGTGCATGTCTCAATGCCTCATAAATCTAATGATTTCACGTCTCCTCTGTCGGCACGTTCCCGATATGAAGCACATTCTGTGCAAAAAAACCCACACCAACTTCCTTCCTCTCGCTTTAACTTATGCCCTCTCACTTTCGATACAGTGGCCAATTTATTCAGAAACGTGCTTGTCTTTAGAAAGTAGCGGTGTGGGGGGTGGGGTGGGGGAAACTCGAGCACTGGAAGGAAACCCACGAGGCCACAGGGAGAAGGCGCAATATCCGCACAGACAGCGCCCAGTGCCAGGATCGGACCCGAACCTCTGGTGCTGTGAGGCAGCGGTTCGATCAGTTGTGCCACTGCGCAGTCCAAACCCATACCTTACACCTTCAGGTCCTCACCTTTGCAAATAAGGATTATTCATGCAGAAGTCTAAGCAGATGTTTGAGGATGTCTCATGCCACATCCTATTAAGACTTTGAGTTTCAGATTCACATAATCCACTGGATGGATATATTTTCACTCTTGCAAGCTTGTACTTTTTTTTATTTCTCCAGGCTGAGGGGCGACCTGATAGATGTACACAAAGTTATGAGATAAGATAAGATATGTGTCTCGAAATAAGTCACATGTGCATCGAAGCACACAGTAACATGCATCTTTTGCGTAGACTGCTCTGGGGGCAGCCCGCAAGTGTCGCCAACTTAGCATGCCCACAACTTCTTAACCTGTACGTCTTCGGATTGTGGGAGAACGTACATACTCCTTGCAGACAGCAGCGGGAATTGAAACCGGGTCGCCGGCTCTGTAATAGCGTTACACTAACCGCCACACTAGAGAGAAAGAGAGAGAGAGAGAGAGAGAGAGAGAGAGAGTGAGAGAGGGACAGACAGAGGGTCAGACAGACATAAAGAGAGAGACAGATGGACAGAGAGAGGAGGGGAGAGAGAGAAAGACTTTGGAACGTTGGAGGAAACCGGAGCACCCGGAGGAAACCCACGCAGAAACACTAGTAGAACGTTCAGACTCCTTACAGAGAGCGGCCGGAATTGAACCCTGGTCGCCGGCGCTGTAACAGTGTTACGCTAACCGCTACACTACCACAGGGTCTCTTTCCCAGGGTCCAGATGTCAAATACTGTAGGGTATAGCTTCAAGGTGGAAGGGGGTGGGGTGTGGTTTTTGGAAAGTCAAAGGAGATTTACAAGGCATTGTTTTTAATACAGCGAGTGGTAGGTGCTGGAAAGTGCTGCCGGGAGGTAGTGGAAGGACATATGGTCGCATCTTTGAAGAGGCCTATCGACAGGCGCGTGAATAGGCAGGGAATGGAGGGATATGGGTCGTGTGTGTGCAGGCAGATGATATTAGCTTAAACTGGTATCAAGGTCTGCGCAGAAATCGTGGAATAAAGACCCTGTTCCTGTCCAATATTCTATACTCACTCATTTCCCACCCAGTTCTTCGAAGGTTTAGCATCCATATTCCGGGTGTTCCCCATTCACACCTTACTTCAGTGCAGCCTCAGAATATAGCTAGAATCAGGTTTATTGTCTCTGAGATATGTCGTTTAATTTGTTATTTTGTGGCAGTAGTACAGTGCAAGACAAAAAGACATAAACGGTACGATAAATTACAATAAATAAATAAATAGTGCAAAAGATAAAGAACGAGGTGGTGTTCATGGGTTCATGGACCGTTCGGAAATCTGATGGCGGAGGAGAAGAAGCTGTTCCTGAATCGTTGAGTGTGTGTCTTCAGGCTCCTGTACCTCCTCCCCGATGGTAGTAACACGACGAGGACGTGTCCCCTGTGGTGCGCGTCCCTAATGATGGATGACGCCTTCTTGAGGCATCGCCTCTTGAGAATGTACTCGTTGACGGGGGAGTGTTGTGCCCGTGATGGAGCTGGCTGAGTCTACAACCCTTTGCAGCCTCTTTCAATCCTGAACATTGAAGGCTCCACTCCAGACGGTGACGGAAACAGACAGAATGTTCTCCACAGAACATCAAAAGAGATTTACGTCTTTGGTGCCACACCATATCTCCTCAAACTCAGAATGAAGTAGAGCCTCTGGCATGCTTTCTTCGTGATTGCATCAATGTCTTGGGCCTTAGATGTATATAATAAGATAAGATATCTTTATTAGTCACATGTACATCGAAACACACAGAGAAATGCATCTTTTGCGTTGGGAGCTCTGGGGGTAGCCCGCAAGTGTCTCCACTCTTCCGGCGCCAACATAGCATGCCACAACTTCCTAACCCGTACGTATTTAGAATGTGGGAGGAAACTAGAGCCCCCAGAGGAAAAACACGCAGACACGGGGAGAACGTACAAACTCCTTACATACAGTGGCTGGATTTGAACCCGAGTCGCTGGTTCTGTAAAGCTTTAGGCTAACCGCTACACTACCGTGCCTCTGAGATATATCCTCTGAGATGTTGGCGCCCAGGACCTTGAAGTTGCTCATCCTTTCTACTGCTGACCTCTCAATGAAAGTCTGGTGTATTTTCCCCTTTCTGAAGTCCACAGTCAGGATACAATCTACAGGTTAACAGGTTTCCCGTAATGGGAACGTCTGAGTAAATCTCCATCGCTTCCTCTCCCGTGCGGTTACATCTCTTCTCTCGTGTGATGACTGCATGGACATTGATACGACTTAGAATCTATGGTAGGCCAATCGGCCGCTTAAGTCTGCTCCATCGTGAGTCACAACTGATTTTCCTCAGTGCGATTTTCAGCTCTGTCCGCATGTACTTTGATACCATCAAAAGTCCAGAAAAATCATTGAAATAATACAAATGATAGAATTTGTTAGCTGAGCAGCCTCGCGACCTTCTCATTGAAGGACTTTGACATGATCCCAGACATCTTTATTTGTATCATGGGACTCTGATCCTCATAACTTTAAATACCTCATTCGTCACCCCTAGGCCTCCCCCGTCCCAAGGGAAACACCTCAAACCTCTCCGATCGTTCCTGGCAGGTACAGATTTCCAGTCCCGGTTACATACCGATACATTAAACGTTACCTAAATGCCTTAAACAATATTCTTTCCATGACAGTTCTTCCTTTTGATATTAATTCAAGGTATGTTGAATTCGCGGGCTGAACCATCATTTAGTTACCCATCCCTAGTCGATTTGGAGCTGCCTTCTTGAACAACTGCAGTTCTTGAGATGTGAGTATACCCACAATGCTGTTGGCCAACGGTAGTGAAGGGGCGGCGATATACTTCCAAGTCAGGATGGTCTGCGGTTGGGAGGGTATCGTTCAGGTTTAGAGGTGTTCCCCGTGTTTTTGTTTCTCTGCTTTCGGCCGTCTCGCTGGGAGAGATCGTGGGTTTCGTAGGAGCAAGAGACACTTGGTGAGTTTCTGCAGTGCATTGCTCAGATGGCGTAATATGTTGCCATCGTGTATCCATAGAACCATAGAACAGGACAGCACAATACAGGCCCGTCGGCCCACAATGTTGTGCCGACCTTTAAACCTCGCCTAAGACTACCTGATCTCTTCCTCCCACATATCCCTCTATTTTAAATTCCTCCATATGCTTACCTAGTAATCTCTTGAATTTGACCAATGTACCTGCCTCCACCACCACCCCAGGCAATCCACGCCCCAACCACTCTCTGGGTAAAAGACCTCCTCTGATATCTCCCCTGAACTTCCCACCTCTCCCTCCTCACGCCCTCCCTGCCTCTGCCGTAGCGCAGTCCTGTGTCACGGCCCCTCGCCCCTCAGCACCCCTCCCACAGCGCTCCCTCCTCACCCCCTCACCTCCGCTCCCTCCTCGCTCCCTCCTCACCCTTTCTCCCCCTCACCGCCCCTCCCGCAGCGCAGTGCTCCGTCACCGCCCCTCCCCCCGGAAATTGCAGTTGGGCTGGAATTTAGCTGGGGGTATAAGAGATATTTATCTTTATTAGCCAGAAATACATCGAAACATACAGTGAAAAACGTTTGCGGAGAGTGTTCTGGGTGCATCCCGCAAGTGTCACCACTCTGACGGCGCCAACATAGCACGCCCACAACTTCCGGACAACAAACGTCTTTGGAATATAGGAGGAAACCGGAGCACCCGGACGAAACCTACGCAAACACAAACGTACAAACTCCTCATAAACAGCGGCCGGAATTGAACCCGGGTTGCTAGCTCTGTAATAGCGTCAGGCTAACCGCTTCACTGCCCTGTCTGCCCTATCCACCCACCTGCCTTTCCCCCATAACCTTCAAATATCCCCTGCTATGCAAAAAATCTATCGAAGTGTGTCTTCAATATATTTAAAGAGGTAGCCTCTGCTGCTTCCCCGTGCAGAGAATACCACTTCATAGGCACATGAATATGCAGACAATGGAGGGATAGGGTCTTGTGTGGGCAGAAGGGACCAGCTTAGTAGACTTTTTATTGTTAATTTAAATTAAAACGGCACAGCATGCCGTCCGAAGGACCTGCTCCTGTGTTTACTACTCTATGCTCTGGGTTCTATGAGAGGCGTAGACAGGGTAGCTAGTCAGATTATTTTTCGCAGGGTGGGAGTATCGAAAACTAGGGGAAATAACTTTAAGGGGAGAGGGGGAACTTGCCACCTGCCGCCTACGTGGCAGGCGATTGGTGCCTGGAACGCGATGTCAGGGCGAGTGCCGGAAGTTGATGCCACAGCAACGTTCAAGAGGCATTGAGACAGAAGCACGAACGGGGGTATAAGGGATGGAGACGGACCAAGTGCAGGCAGATGTGTCGTTCAATTTGGCATCATGGTCGGCAGTGACATGCTGGAGCGAAGGGTCTGTCGTTGCGCTGTTCTCTGATCTCTGTTCTCTCCTCTGACTGTGGGAGGAAACTGGAACACGCGGATAGTTGCTGCGTGTGGAGGGGAGAAGATTTCACGGGAGTTTAGTGAAGGGATGGGAACCTGCAGAGACTCGAGGGGCTGAAATTGCGTCCTTCTGCATCGTATGAAGATATGAAATACGACCCCTTTCATAATTGTAAAACCATCCAGAAACAATGTTTGATTCTGGTCACCTCACTACAGGAAAGATGTCAAGGCTTTGGAGAGGATGCAGTAAGTGTTTACTGGGATGCTGCCTGGATTAGAGTGCATGTGCTATCAGGAGAGGATGGACAAACATGGGCTCTTTTCTCTGGAGCGGCGGAGGCTGAGGGGTGATCTGTTGGAGGTGTATGAAATTATGAGGGCTATAGCTAAGGTGGACAATCAGTATCTTTTCCCATTACTGAGCGAACAATACCAGATGGCCTGCATTTAAGATGAGAGGGGGTAGGTTCAGATCAGAGGTGAGGAGTAAGTTTTTTACTCAGAGAGTGGTGGATGCTTGGAATGTATTGCCTGATAGGGTGGTGGGGGCAAATTCATTGGGAGCTTTTAAGATGGGCTTGGATGGGCAGATGAATGAGAGGAAAATGGAGGGATGTGGACATTCTGTAATTAAGAGAGAATAGCAACAACAGCACAACATTGTGGGCCGAAGGGCCTGTTATGTGTTGTACTATTCGATGTTCCCTGAAAACTAATGTCGTAGTGACTGGGCTGTTCTGGTCCCTGCCGAACCTTGCTCAATCTTCAGTTCAAAGGCTGCTATTATGTGAATTTCGCTCATTGATATGACCCAGCGCTCCATCATTTGGATGGTTCGGTTGAAATTACACGCGATTGGGGTCAATATGTCGTGCTAATAGCCTGTCCTAACATTTCATGTCATGGAGGCTGCTGGCCATTGGCGTCTTCTTCGTTCTACTTCAGATATACAACCGCTTTCGTGACCTAAACATCATCGAAAATCTGTGGATAGACCTGAAAAGAGCAGTACATGCAAGGCAGCCCAAGACTCCCACAGAACTAGAAGCCTTTTTCAAGGAATAATGGGCGAAAATCCCCCAAACAAGAATTGAAAGACTCTTAGCTGGCTGCAGAAAGCGTTTCCAAGCTGTGATACTTGACAAAGGGGGTGTTACTAAGTACTGATCATGCAGGGTGCCCTAACCTTTGCTTTGGGCACTTTCCCTTTTTTGTTATTTTGAAACTGTAAAAAATAGAAATAAAAAAGTAATCTTGCTTAAAATATTAAAGAAATGTGTCATTTTTAACATCATGCTTTTTGGAAATCAGGTCCCTTTTACCGGCTTAGCTATTCACAGTTACAGAAATTTTGACAAGGGGTGCCCAAACTTTTGCATGCCACTGTATATATAAATAAAACAGGATAACCCGGGGAAAAAGCATGAACTCACAGGGAGAACTAGAAACTCCACACAAACAGCAGAGGGTCAGGATTGAACCCAGATTTAGGGAACAAAAGCATGCTGGAAATCTCGGCAGGTTAGCTGGCCTCTGTGAAAATTCAAACCTTCAACTTTTCTGGTCTGCGACCTTTCTTCAGGAGCGGGAGAACGAAACAAGACACATGGCGTTTCGTCAGGAGAGAAGGTGTGTGAGGAATGAGCAGAACAAAAGGAATGTCTGTGATAGGACGAGTCGAGATGGATTAATGGCGAACGTTACCAGACAACTAAACTTCTTGGGCTTGTTAATGCGTTTGTAATGGTAAACCTCTGGCAGCCGAGAGGTATACGAAGAGGAAAAGACAAAGTTGAGCCAACATGACATAAAACTGAAAGGCAAACAGTGTTTTCCTTTGTAACATTCTGCCGAAGGGTCGCAGATCTGAAACGCTGACGGTTTCAATTTCCAAAGATGCTCCCTGACCTGCTGAATTTCTCCAGCGGTTTCTGGTCTGATTTCAGATATGCAGCCCCTGCAGTTTTCTTGCTCATACTTTCGCGGCCGGACATTGGTCGCCGGAGTTACGAGGCAGCAACATGCCTCGGGTTCTAGCGCCGCTATGCAGTCTTGCAACCTAAAATCTTTCTAGTTATAGTCGTGAACTGCTCCAGCTGAGCGTCACGGGCTACACACAAAGCAGTAGGTTGTGAATTCAATCATGAAATAGTGTATATAGAAAACATCCTCTGTGCGAGAGGCTGATGGCAAAAGCAAGAAAAGCAAGACAAGACTGAGCCGAGACACACGGTCAGAGATACTCGGACAGAGAGCGATAGAGGGAGTGGTGTGGTTGGGACGAGAGTGACAGAGGGAGAGAGGGGGAAGGAAGGAGAGAGAAACAGATAGAGAAAGAGTGTGAGGGAGAGACAGAGAGAGAGGGGAGACAGAGAGGGACAAAGAGTGAGTGAGTGAGTGAGGGAGGGAGAGAGAGACAGGGAGGGAGGGGGAGAGATAAGGGGGAGCGAGTGACAGAGAGGAGAGAGAGAGGAGAGAGGGGTAGAGGCAGAGAGAGCGAGAGGGGGAGATAGAGAGAAATAGACAGAGAGATTAGGCGCACAGGGAGAACGTTCCTTGGATGTGAATTCATCGAAATTTCTAGAATATGTGTTGCATTTGTTGCCAATGACAGATGAGGCGAGCATGTCAGATTCCTTCAAGCTCAGTACCACAAAGGAACCGCAGTGGCCAGGTTTGCGAGTTACAACTCAATTTGGAAGCCCACGCTTCCCCTACTGCCGATTGCTCAAGTTGACGTTCAATTGAAGTCTTGCTCAAACTACACACCTCCCACCCACCCCCACCCCACCCCGAACTTTAATCTCGTATGCAAATCCCACTCTTGAAGGTTGAAAGGGGGCTATGCATGCATGCAACCTCTTCAGAGGGCTCCGCTGTTTACTTTTTCAGGTCCTGATTTTTGTTTTGATGTCAGTAAATAGCGGTATCGCACAGGACTGGTCAAAGTCCTTTGCTCTGCACGCTGTGGTTACAGTTCTGAGTACTTAGTAAATTATATACGAAGTTGGGGCCGTGGTAGACCACCGCTCCCCCACTTAAAAACAAGAGTTTGCAAACACAACTGCACACTCTTGCTTACTCTTGGTAAACTCTCCCCCTTTCCTTCTCAACTTTTCTTGCCTTAAAAGATTCAAACATCCCGTTTTCTCCCCTTGATGAAGAGAGTTCAATTAATGGGAATGAATTGGAACAGGAGAGGGCTTCCAGAGGATAGTTTCACTGGTGGGAAGTTGCCGTGGGAGGTGGGGTGAGCGGCGAACCCCTATTCTGAAAGGAAGGCAAGAAATAAGTGTTTCTTGTTCTTGTTTCTTGAGATATCCTCAGGTTCAGAGAATATGAACAACACGTTAACTCACTTATAATTGAAGGAGAAAAAGTGCTGAAGGAGGGAAAAGAGACAAAAATACAAGGATTACGTAATAATACTTTAATTAAGAACACAAAGAGAAATCAAAAGCAGGAAGAAGCAATCCGACGCAACGTCCAAGTACTGCAAATGAATACTTTCACAGCAGATAATTTAGCTCAGTGACACGTCCCTGTCTCAACAGCTTGTTCCAGGATTCCCATAAAATCTAAAACTTTATCGATCCATGTCTTCAATGTAATCAAAGCGGCAGGGAATTCCACAGATGCAGAGCCCTCTTGCTCGGACCACCGTGAGGCCAGTTGCGGAAGACCACGGCCAGGATGGACATCATATCTCTATCGTCTTTCGTCCACCGGCAAGCCAGCAGTAGTGCAAAGATTCAGGAGCGATTGAGGGAAAAAGGTGTGTGTGTGTGTGTGTGTGTGTGTGCGTGTGTGTGTGTGTCTGTGTGTGTGTGTGTGTCTGTGTGTGTGTGTGTCTGTGTGTGTATAAGTAATGGGCAAAGAAAATGAGTGAGCGAAGACGGAAACAAGAAGGAAATAGGGAAAGAGGAGAAGAAAGAGAGGGAGTTAGAGTGTGCTTAGAAGTAAGATCGAGATTATTAGAGAGAGCAGAGAGACTTTGAGAGATGGGGAAAGAGAAAGGGAAGGGAAATAGACAAAGACGAAAAGGGAAGAAAGAAGGAGAGGGAGGCTGTGCTTTGAAGTGAGTTCGACAGTATTTGAGAGAGAAAGAGACAGATAGAGAGAGAGAGAGGACAAAAGGAAAGAATGGAAGGAGGAGCCGCACACACAAGAGAGAGTGGGCTGTGCTTTGGAATGTGCGAGAGTGTTTGAGAGAGAGAGGCTGAGAGAGAGAGGGGGGGGAGAGAGAGGTAGAGAGAGAGTGAGGGAGGGAGAGGGAGGGAAAAGATAGCAAGACAGCAATAGAGATATGGAGGGGAGAAAGAAAATGAGAGTGTGCTTAGAAGTGAGTGCGAGAGTATTTGAGAGAGTAGGCCAACCGATACAGAACGTTCTTTGCCGTCCGAATGTGAAAATGTAGTATTTTTCGAAAAGATGGATTTCATTTGTTTCCAGTGGTAGTCGAGGACAGTAAGTTAGCTTGCTTCCAATTTGGTTGCCCGCAGTGACGTCAGTTCTGTTATCATCATCCGGCCTCCTCCTGGGTTTAACGAAGCTCAGAGACGCCCACTTTGAACTGCGCACCTCTGTTTACACAGAGTCATTTTGAAGAGGCCTCTGAAATCTGCCACTTCCCAACTTAACCTTCAGTCACTCTCAATATTTCTTTTTATTTATTTTGAAAGGAAAGCAATAGTAGTTCACGAATTGATATTGATAGTAATCGGTGGGATTTTAAGCGATTATTCTCGGATGTCGGACTCGTTGGAAAAGTCGCCCGTCGCTCCAAGAAGGTGACAGTGGAAGTGAGTTCTTGATACACAGTTTTACCTTGCAGTTTGTTACAGAACCAATAGAGAACTTAAATGTGTTAAGTTACTCATTGCGCTTGATCGGTACAGCCGATGCAGATCTTTCACAGGTAATTTATCGCAGCTCACTTCAAGTTTATCAAGTGGTGGAATTTAACGCCCCTTTCAGAGCAATTCTGTGCCAATGGTCCAGAAAACGGAGTTACTAATCGAATATCAGAACCAATAATGCGACGTATATTTTAAGATGATGTCGCCTTCATGAAAAGGGTTATCATTTAAAATCGGTCTACGTTTGAAACCTCGAAATATTTTCAGGTATTAAATGAATAGCTTCCTGGCTTCTGTTCATGAAACCTTCTGTCTTGCCCCGGATATCAAACCTATCAGTTTAATATGCACATTGCATTCTCAATAATTGTCTACCTTTTATGTCGAAAATGTGGGTAAATGCACCTATGACGTTGAATGTACTTTCATTTACACAAGGTATTGAACAAGGTTACATATTTGTTAGTGTGACTTCGGACGGCGTCTTTGTGCTGTTTACACGGTTACCCGGTGATAGCGCGCTGTCTCCTCTGTGTCACTCTCAGAACCCAAAGATAACCTGCTGAGTTAGATTGGAACAGTAAAGTTATCCATAGTTTAGGCGGTGTGTGAAGAATTAGACGGGAATTGATTGGCATGTGTGAGAAAAGAAAGGTGGCATAGATTTCATAGGGGACGTGTGTGTGTGTGTGTGTGTGTGTGTGTGTGTGTGTGTGTGTGTGTGTGTGTGTGTGTGTGTGTGTGTGTGTGTGTGGGTGTGTGGGTGTGTGCGTGGGTGTTGGGGAAAGGCGGATGCAAATTTTCAGAGAACCGGACCCCGATCGCTGGCGTTGTAATAGCGTTACGCTACACTACCGTGCCGTCAACTATTCCATTCTAATCGTCATAAAGACGTTTCTCCCGAATCCCTGCTGGAGTTATTAGTTTCTACCCTTATCGATGCCCCTAGTTTTGTGTCTTAAAAATGTGTCTCCATTTGTTTTGTGACCGAGTGCTCCAAAATGTTAAGCTAACAGAAATTCTTACATATAGAAAAATGGAATGAAAGTATTACTTCTAAAAAGCAATAAATCAATTAATGATTGATTGAAGTCAAATAACATTTTCCGAAGGTTATGAGGGGGCTAATTCATTTAATTTTACCATAACATTTCTGGAAATTCTAAACACCCAGGAAGGTTATCACCGTTCCGATAAGAGTGTGATCAGAAAATAATGTCGACAGAGAAAAGATATGGCACTCACCTAATTTTCACAAAGAGCTGGAACAAATAAACGAACCCTGTTCACAAAATAAGGGAGGATTTCTAGAGGCTAACTGGAAAATTGCTTCTACCAATTAAGTGGGGTCCCTGGTCAAAGCCAACTTGGAGTACTGTGCTCATTTCTGGTCGCCTCACTACAGGAAGGATATGGAAACCGTAGAAAGGGTGCAGAGGAGATTTACGAGGATGCTTCCTGGAATGCGGCGCATGCCTTTTGAAAGCAGGTTGAGGGAACTCGGCCTTTTCTCCTTGCAGCGACTGAGGATGAGGGGGGACCTGATAGAGGTGGATAAGATGATGAGAGCCATTGATCGTGTGGATAGTCAGAGGCTTTTCCCCAGGGCTGAAATGGTGGCCACAAGAGGACACAGGTTTAAGGTGCTGGGGAGTATGTACAGAGGAGATGTCAGTGGTAAGTCTTTTACTCAAACAGTGGTGAGTGAGTGGAATGGTCTGCCGGGAACGGTGGCGGAGGCGGATGCGATAGGGTCTTTTAAGAGACTGTTGGATAGGTACATGGAGATGAGAAAAATAGAGGGCTGTGAGTAAGCCTAGTGATTTCTAAGGTAGGGATATGTTCGGCACAGCTTTGTGGGTCGAAGGGCATGAATTGTGCTGTAATTTTCTATGTTTCTTTCTATGTTTCTAAATTTTCAGAAGGTAAACCAGAATAGAACATATACAGTGAATGCCGGCACCCTGGCAGGTGTTGCTGGACAGAGAGATTTAGGGTTACGAAGTATATAGTTCCATGAAAGTGCCGCCACAAGTGGACAGGGTGGTGAAGAAGGCGCATGGCTTGGTTGCCTTCATCGGCCGTGTCTTTGAGTGTAAGAATTGGGACGTCATGTTACAGCGGAATAAAACGTTGGGTCAGTCTTCTCTTGGAGTATCGTGTGCAGTTCAGGTTGTCACGCTTTAGGAAAGATGTGACTTAGCTGAAGTGTGTGCAGAAAATATTTATAAAGATGTTGTCTGGTCAGGAGGTCTTCAGGCTTCAGAGAGATTGGATAGGCCGGGACTGTGTTACCTGGAGCTAAAGAGGAGTCTGAGAGCTGAACTTGTAGAGTTTTTTTTTACACTATGAGGGGTATAGATAGGATGCAGAGTCGCAATCTATTTCCCAGGGTATCGGTGTCTAAATAGAGAGGCCATAGGTTTACTGTGAGAGGGGAACGATTTGAGGGGATCTGAGGAGCACCGTTTAGCAGAGAGGGTTGTAGGTATATGGAATGAGCTACAGAAGAGGTAGTAGGTGCTGTTACAATGACAACATTTAAGATACATTTAGACAGGTACATGGATAGGAAAGTTTGAGAATGATATGGGATGAGCGCAGGCAAATAGATCATTTCAGATAGGAATCTTGATCGGCATAGACACGTTTGTCAGAAGGGCTTGTTTCCGTGCTGTGAAGCTCCATGGTTGTAAATGGTCGGTATACACAATAAAAGTTTTAAGGTAATTGGCAGATATACCGATAAGTGCCAGCAGGCTATTTGATTTCGCCTTTGATCTACAAAGTACTTTTGAAAGAACGGTGGCAACGGATTCAAGAGCAAAGTTCAAAGGATACGAAACGACTAATCAACGGGGGGGGGGGATGAGTGTGGGGAAAATGAACAGCATTGCGCTTTGGGGGAGTGATCAGGGTCATGTTGGTTTGAGTGATCACCATCGATGGGGAAAAAATAAAATCAATTTTATTACAATTGTGCACACGCGTTTATACATTGTCTTAACATTGCGCAATTGAACAGCGAGTTTACGGAACAGGAGTGGAAAGCGCTGCCGTTTCTCGGGAATGAGGTGGGTGGTGTGTGTGTGTGTGTGTGTGTGTGCGTGTGTGTGGCTCTGAACCCTTCCAGTTACTGTCAGCCCACAGTCCTTGATGTTTGCTGAGATCGATAGCAGCGTTTTCAGAGTAAACAGGACAAAGTGGATTTCGCCACTGACGCAGTTCGTTCTTCAGATCGCCGATGACTCGGGTCACCCGACAGTTTATACAATGATACATGGCGGAACAAACTGTTCAAATTTTAGTTCTGGACTGTGGACCCCTTCCCTCTTTCTCATTTAAAATACTTTCACAATTTCTCTGAATACTACTCTCGAATCTACCCACGACTTTCTTTAAAACAACGTGTTCCAAGTCTAAATAACCACGCATTTCCCTCTGTTCCTTTCGGCCAACAATGCTGCATCTTTCCCCACGTTACTGACTCACCCACATTACTTATGGAGAAGTTTCGTTGTTTTGAATACGCCTGTAGAATTCTCCCAAAACCTTTTCTGTCGCCATGTAATTCAGTCGCTGACACGCAATTTAATCGATTGAACCCTGAGCTGACTGTGTCGACACTGACAGCAATGGTTGCCTTAACATCGAATTTAGAGCATATTTACGATACTATTTTATTTTATCTGTGTTGCGTGCTTCACGTATTCAAACATCACAATTGCCTTGTGAAATTTAAATAAGAATGCAATTAATTGATCAGTAAATAAAAATATTTCAATCTAAAGAGCAAGCAAGCACAGCTGCACAGCAGTTACTTTTGCTACCTCAGCGTTCCAGCGACTCATTCTCAACCCTAACCTTGGGCGCTTTCCATCTGCGCTTCCCACCTTCTCTCTATTTTCCTCCTGTTATTTATTACTGTGCAAAAAGTGAGCGTCTTATTTCCAATACAATACATGGACAGCACTTGCAAGGAAGTTGTTCGAGTGCAAAGCACTGTCGGGTGTGTTGTGGTCGATGAAGGAACGGTCTTACGTCAGTGCTGGGGAAAGCATTTGAATAAACCCTAAGGAATAGGCTTCGCTTACATTTGGATGGCTTTGCGCAGGAGAAATCTTATCTTGCTAATTTGATTGAAGTTTTTGAGGAGCTAACCAAAGAGATGGATGAAGGCAGGGTGGTAGGCGTTGTCTAGCGGGTACAACTGCAACGCTTACAATACATTTAGGCAGGTACACATAACGAAGTATATGGGCCAAACCCGGGGAAATGGCACTGGATCAAGTAGACAAACTTGGTGGATGAGCTGCGTCGAAAGGCCAGTTTTGGGCCCTCTGTCTAAGGAAGGATGTGCTGGCGTGGGAGAGGGTCCAGGGACGTTACGAGAATGATCCCGGGGATGAAAGGGTTAACATATGAGGAACATTTGGTGGTTCTGGGCCTGTATTCGCTGGAGTTTCGGAGGATGAGGGGGGATCTCATTAAAACTTACCAAATGTTGAAAGGCCTGGATAGAATGGACGTGGAGAGGATGTTTCCAGTTGTGGGAGAGTCTAGAACCAGAGCGTACAGCCTTAGAATAAAAGGACGTCTCTTTAGAACGGAGTTGAGGAGGAATTTCTTCAGTCAGGGCGTAATGAATCTGTGGAATTCATCGACACAGAAGGCTTTGGAGGCCAAGTCATTGAATATATTTAAAGCAGATGTTAATCGGTTCTTGATTAGGAAGGGCGTCAAAGGTTACAGGGAGCAGGCAGGAGAATGGGGTTGAGAGGGGAAAATAAATCAGTCATGATCGAATGGCGGAGCAGACTCTATGGGCCGAGTGGTATAATTCTGCTCCTATGTCTTGTGATCTTGTGGTCCTGATTACAGAAGATTTGCAAAGTCCACACGGGGGAGGTGCATGCCATTTCATAGTACTTAGAACGACGTCAATCGGCTCGATGAGTCGATTTTGGGTTTCAGAACATTTCCTTCACCCATTGTATTTCACACGCCCATCAACGCCTGTATGATTCTTCCCCTTTTCTCCTTCTCATTGACATCCCGTCTCTCTCACCAAGGCCTTCGATAAGATCTCGTATGGGTAGGCTGATCCGGAAGGTTAGATCCCATGGGATCATGGCTGATCCATTCGACTGGATACAAAATTTGTCTGATGATGGTAGTGGAAAGGTTTTTTTTCCGATTTGAGACTTATGACCAATGGTGTGCCGCAGGGATCGTTGTTAGGTCTACTTTTGTTTGTCATCCACATGAACGATTTGCATGGCAATGTAGTTGGCATAGTTAGTGAGTTTGCATACGACACCAACGCTGGTGGTATAGTGGACAGTGAAGAAGGTTGTCTTGGAGAACAGTGGGATCCGCATCGACTTGGAAAGCGGGCCAGGGAGTGGCCGATGGCGTTTAACTCGGACGGGTGCAAGGTTTTGTATTGTGGGAAGTTAAACAAGTGCAGATCTGGGACAGTGAATCACAGGGCCTTGGAGAGTGTTTGTAGAGCGGAGCAGCCTAGTTTCCTAACACGATTTCAGTTCTAATCAACAAAACTCGGGCCCCCGTAGCTCCTTCTATGAAAAGCTTTGTTTGGCCTGCCGTCCATGTCGGTCATGTCATCACGTCATTGAGGTAGCGCAAGAGGAAACAATAACATAATGCAGAATGAGGTGTTGCAGTTACAGAGAAAATACAGTGCAGGCAGACAATAAGGTGCAAGGGGCACGAAGAAGTAGATTGTGAAGTTAAGAGTCCATCTTATCCACTGAGAGGACCGTTCAATAGTCTTATAACAGCGGGACAGATGCTAGTGGACACATCTCCACTGTATTCGTACCAGGGGACTGTTGAATCATCTTCTCACAGTGGGATACAACTGGACCTCTGTACCTCCCTCTGCAAATGGATCCTCGACTTCCTTATTGGGAGAGCACAGTCAGTGCGGATCGGTAGTGACATGTCCTCCTCGCTGACAATCAACACAGGCGCAGCTGAATGATGCGTGCTTTGCCCATTTATCTATTCCTTCAACACTCATGACTGCGTGGCTAGGCACAGATCAAACGCCATCTGTAAATTCGCCGATGATACCACCGATGTTGGTAGAATCTCAGATGGCGATGAGGAGGCGGACAGGATTGAGATAGATCGGCTGGTTGAGTGGTGTCGCACTCAACGTCATCAAGACCAAAGGATTGAGTGTGGACTTCAGGAAGGGGAAGGCGGGAGTTTCACCAAGTACAGGACCCTGAAGACCCACAGTCAATGTTTCAGGAACAGCTTCTTCTCCTCCGCCGCCATCAGATTTCTGAACGGTCCATGAATCCATGAACCACTATTCTTGTTATTCCCCTTTTTTCACTATTTATTTATTTTTGTAACAAAGTAATTTTATGTCTTTATGTCTTGCACTGCAAGGCTGCCGCAAAACAACTAATTTCCTGAGCTATGTCAGTGATAATAAACCTGATTCTGATTCTGAAGAGAGTGTTTGGAACGTTTGCCTTCACCGGACAGGTCACCCAGTGCGAGAGTTGGGACATTGTGTTGCGACTGTATGGGATGTCGGTGGGACTTCAGTTGGATTGTTCTGTCCATTTCCGGTTGCCTAGCTGGAGCTGTCGGGGTGCAGAGGATATTCACAAGGATGTTGTCGGAACTGGAGGACTTGAGTTGCAGAAATAGACCGTGGAAGCTATCCCTGGAGTGGAGGAGACTGAGTGGTGATCTTGTAGAGGCATGTGGAATCTTGGGGAGAGCAGATGGTGTGAATGGTCACCGGACTTTCGCCGCGGATGGTAACTTGGTAAACTGTTTGATTATTGTTACATGTACGGAGCTACAGTTAAAAACTTTGTTTTGCATGCCTTCCATATCGATCATTTTATCACATCATTGAGGCAGCACAAGAGGAAACAATAACAGTATACAGAATAAGGTGTTACAGTTGCAGAGAAAGTGCAGTGCAGGCAGACAGTAAGGTGCAGGGACCATGACAAAATAGATTGTGAGGTCAAGTGTCCATTGAAGAGGGGATTGTTCAGTCGACTTATAACAGTGGGATAGAAGCTGTCCTTGAGCCTGGTGGTCCGTGCTTTCAGGCTTTTGTATCGTCTGCCCGATGGCAGTAAGGCTGTAGGGCATGGATTTAAAGTTGAGAGGAAGAAGATTTAGGGGGTACCCGAGGGGCAACTTATTCACAGGGTGGTTGGTGCATGGAGTGAGCAGCCAGATACGCGTACACTTGAGGCGTTTCAGAGACATAGAGATGCTGTTTCGAGAGCAAACCCTTAGAGATAAATGGCCACGGACGCAAGAAATTGGCACTGGGTCGGGTAGGCATCTGAGTTGGCATGGACGTGTTGGGTCGAACGGCCTGTGTCCGTGATGTGTAACTCTGCGGCTCGAATTCACTGAGGCTTGGTCGCTCCCCGCTTGACACAAACCAAGGATTCACCAGCTGTGCAACATTTTAAAAGCTGGAATTCTACCATATGCACTTGTTTGGGATGTGGGAGGAATCCAGCTCACGCAGAGGAAAGCCACACTGGACCTGTACGTTATGACTTCATGTCGCCGAGTCACTGTTCTGCCTGTTGCGGAGCGTAACTTTTTTTTCCTGTTATGGATTAATTCGTTGCATTATTGTTTACATTTCGCAAGCTCATTGTAAATTTGGAACAAATAAAACTTGAAATGCAAGTACCTCGCTGATCCAGCGCCTTTCATTAGCCATGCAGGTGAAACAAGCAATAAAGAAGAGAAATGGTATGTTAATCAACATTGCACCTAGGTCTTAGATACAGGAGAAAGGCTGTCTTCCGACAATCACAGCTGGCAGTAGTGTGATCGCACCGGGACTTTGGTTTGCAATTTTTGTCTGATTTCCTTTAAGGAAGCGTATCATTGCATTGAGGGTAGTGCTACTAAGGTTCACCAGGCCGATTCTTGTCTCGACTCTGATGTGAGGACAAATGGGTTCCACAAGTCTCGTATTTACTCGAGTTCAGT
Source organism: Pristis pectinata (assembly GCF_009764475.1). Classification (NCBI taxonomy): domain Eukaryota; kingdom Metazoa; phylum Chordata; class Chondrichthyes; order Rhinopristiformes; family Pristidae; genus Pristis; species Pristis pectinata. The sequence continues at coordinate 3,746,596 of NC_067444.1, read as the reverse complement.
GGAACAGTATTGGCACTGGCATCGGTTTATTATTGGCATCTGTATTTGGTATTGGTTTTGGTTTATTTTTGTCACTTGTACCGAGGTCCAGTGAAAAACGTGTCTTGCATACCGATCGTACAGTTCAATTCATTACACAGTGAAGATACATTGGGTTAGTACACAGTGCATTGAGGTAGTACAGGGTGCATTGAGGCAGTACAGGATAAAACTAATAACAGAGTTTCACAGCTACAGGGCAGTGCATTGCAGGTAGACAATAAGGAGCAAAGTGTAACCATGTAGATTGTGAGGTCAACAGTCCATCTCATGGTATAAGGGAACCGTTCAGGAGTCTTATCACCGTGGGACAGAAGCTGTCCTTGAGCCTGGTGGTATGTGCCCTCAAGCTGCCTGATGGGAGGAGAGGAGAGAACATCCTGGGGTGGGTGGGGGTCTTTGATAATACCGGCTGCTTCACTGAGGAGGTGGGACGTGTAGGCAGAGTCCGAGGAGGGGAGGCTGGTTTCCGTGGTGTGCTGGGCTGAGTCCACGATTCTGCGGCGTCTTGCGGGTCCCAGGCAGAGAAGTTGCCGTCCCAAGCCGGGATGCATCCGGGGTAGAAAGAATACAGAGTGAGCGCCGGGTGCCTGGAACGGACTTCTGGGGGTGTGGATAGAGACAGAAACGATGGAGGTGTTCGAGAGGCTGTTAGACACATGGATGTGCGGAGGGTGGAGGTAGATGGGACACTGCGGGCAGAAGGGGAGAGGTGTCATCAGCTCAGTTATTGGTATTGGTCACTTGTACCGAGGTACAGTGAGAAACTTGTCCTTGCCTACCGATCGTACAGGTCAATTAATTACACAGTGCAGTTACATTGGGTTAGTACAGGGTGCATTGAGGAAATACAGGTAAAAACAATAACAGTACAGAGTAAAGTGTCACAGCTACAGAGAAAGTGCAGTGCAATAAGGTGCAAGGTCACAACAAGGTAGATCTTGAGGTCAGAGTCCATCTCATCGTATATGGGAACCGTTTGGTAGTCTTATCACAGTGGGGTAGAAGCTGTCAAGCCTGGTGGTCGGTGCCCTCAGCCTCCTGTATCTTTTACCCGATGGAAGAGGTGAGAAGAGAGAATGACCCGGGTGGGTGGGGTCTTTGATTATGCCGGCTGCTTCACCAAGACAACAAGGGCGCGTTGAGGTTGTAAAGGTAAAAACAATAACAGAATAGAGAGTAAATCTCCATTGCACGAACAACAAGGTAGATCGTGAGGTCAGAGTCCATCTCATCGTATAAGGGAACCGTTCAATAGTCTTATCACCGTGGGGTAGAAGCTGTCCTTGAGCCTGGTGTTCGGTGCCCTCAAGCTCCTGTGTCTTCTGCCTTATGGGAGAGGAGAGAAGAGAGAATGACCCGCGTGGGTGGGGTCTTTGATTATGCCGGCTGCTTCACCAAGGCAGCGAGAGGTGTACACAGAGTCCATGGAGGGGAGGCCGGTCACTGTAAAAAGATGGAACGTTTCACGACCGTACTGAGATACAGTGGACGTCTTTTGTTTCCCTGCCATCCAGACAGATCATGCCACACATAAGGACATCAAGGTAGTTATTTAAGGTAGATCTTTAAGTACATCAAGGTAGTTAAAGCAAACAGAATGCAGAATATAGTGTCGCGGTTACATAGGAAGTGTTGTACCGGTAAACAAATAAGGTGCAAGAGCAATGACGAAGTAGATTGGGAGATCAAGAATTCATCTTTAGCACATGAGAGGTCCGTTCAAGAGTCTGATAATAGCGCAGCAGAAGCTGTCATTGAGTCTGGTGGTAGGTGCTTTCAAACTTCTGTATCTTCTGTGCGACGGGAGAGGGGAGACGAGATGTCGACCAGGGTGGGACGGGTTCTTCATTATGTTCGCTGTTTTCTAGAGGAGGTCAGTGCAGGGGAGGCTGGTATACGTGACGTGCTGGGCTGTGTACGCAGCTCTGCATTTCCGTACGGTATTGGGCAAAGCATTTGCTACATCAAGCTGTGATGCACCAGGATAGAATGATTTCTAAGGTGCCTCTGTAAAAATTAGCAAGAGTGATCAGGAACATAACGAATTTTCCTAGACTTCTAAGGAAGTGGAAGCGTTGGTGTGCTTTGTTGTCCGTAGCGTTATGAGGGGACATCTCACTGAAACTTAGGAAGGATCTGACAGGGATGGAGTCATACACATATACAGCGCGGGAACAGGACATTCGGCCCACTGAGTCCTCGCCGACCATTTGCACTATTCTGCAATTAATCCCACAATTCCGTCAGCTCCATGCGCTACCACTCGCAAACGCACTAGTGGCAATTTACAGTTCACATTTAACCGTCCAAGCCGCGAGTCTTTGTGATGTGGGAAAGAAAAAAAGCAGGGCACAGGAGAACATCCAGACTCCACAAGGGCAGCGCCCGAGGTCAGGATTGAACTCAGGTCTGTGGCGCTGCAAACATGAAGCAGAGCGGATGTTTCCTTTCGCTGGGAGTTAAAGGACACACAGATCACAGGTTGCAAGATAAGTCGTCTAGACTGAGATCAGAAAAAAAAGAGGGTACAGAGAGAGCGCGGTAATATTGTAGTTTCCTGATCACAATTGAATGGCAGACCCTGCTTGAAGTGTCAAATGCACTGTTATTTTCCTATGTGTCGTTAATAATTTATGGATGTGCTAAGGCCATTGTAGTCAAGGGGTACTTTTTGAAGTCTGTTGGCTGTCACTCGTTGTCATTGATCACCAACTAAGTCTTCCCTTTCGATTTATCTGGGTTAACATTTCCCACTGTACAACAGACAAAAGCAGGTTAATAAAATTCCCCTCATTCAACGAACCACAAAGTGTGAGTAGTAAGAAACATGAATATTTCAAAAAATGCTGCCGAGCACATCAGAACTAAACGGGATTTCGCCGAAAATTGAAGTGGTAAAGACGAAATACTTCGTATGAATCTCCATTCATAACACGTGCATTCCCATCACAGACAGTGTTAGAGAATGAATTTTTTAAAAAATCATTACAATTGGGATTGTTTCAATCAATCCATAATATCCACCAACCGAAGCTCTGTGTTGAAATTCGTTCCCTAGACCTCTCCGCCTCTCTATCTCCTTTCCTTCCTCCAGAGAACCCTGGTTAGGCCGAAGTTACAGTGTATTGCGTGCTGTTCTGGTCACCTCACTACAACAAGGACGTCGAGGCTTTAGAAAGGGCGCAGAGGAGGTTTACAAGAACACTGCCTCGATCAGAGGTCATGTGCTGTCAGGAGAGGATGGAAAAATTTGGGGTATTTTCTCTGGACCGGCGGAGGCTAAGGGGTGATCTGTTGGAAGTGTAGAAAATTATGAAGGTGCAGACGTAGCGTGGACAAGCAAAATCTTACTTCCTGTTATCGAGAGATTCAATGCCAGAGGGCATGCATTTAAGACATAAGATATGATATCTTTATTAGTCACATGTACATCGAACCACACAGTGAAATGTATCTTTGCACAGAGTGTTCTGCTGTTGCTCCGGTTATATCCACATTCCAAAGCCGTACGGGTTAGGAAGTTGTGGGCATGCTACGTTGGCGCGTGGAGGCGTGGCGACACTTGCGGGCTGCCCCCCAAAAGAAGACTCTGCGCAAAAGATGCATTTCACCGTCTGTTACGATGTACATGTGACTGATAAAAACATCTTATCTTACAAATCCTTCTTTGGGAGATTTGGGATATCAAATGTTCAGGAACAGTACACAGTTAACGGCAGGATTTTGAACAGTATTGATGTCCAACGGGATCTTGGTCTCCAAGTCCATAGCCCCCTGAAAGTCCACAATGTCGATAGGGAGGTAAAGAAGACGTATGACATGCTTGCCTTCATTAGTCGAGGCACTACACTCAAGGATGAGGAAGTAATCTTGAAGCTCTATAAACCTCTGCGTAGGCCATCTCTAGAGTATTGTATTCAATGCTTGTGGTCCCAATAAAGGAAGTATTTGGAGGGTTTCGAAAGTGTGAAGTAAAGGGGTAAGTTCAATGGAGCAGTGCAGGGCAAGCATTTTATACAGAGTGCGTTGGCTGCCTGGAATGTGCTTCCAGGAGTGGTAGTGGAGTAATATACGATAGGGGAGCTCAAGAGTCTAATAGATAGTCACGTGAATGTGCCGAGAATGGAGGGATATGGATATTGTGTAGGCAGAAGGGATTAGTTTCTTTGGGCTTTGAATTGCTTGTTCAATTAGTTAGGTACATCATGGTGGGCCGAAGGGTCTGTTCCCGTGCTGTTCTGTTATATGTTCTTGCAATGTGGCGAGCAGAGCTGCACACAATACTTGTAATCTGAGGATTTGTTTACATAGAGAGTGGTTGATATCTGGATCGCTCTGTCAGAGGAAGTGATGGAATCACCTGCAATGGCTACGTTACCGAGACATTTACACAGGCAATTAAACAGGCAAGACATATAAGGGTACAGACGAAAGGCGTGCAAATGGGATTCGTGTAGATGGGCAAGCAGGTCGGTATGACGTGGAAGGCCGAAGGGCCATTTCCTGTGAAATACGACTCTTTAATCATATTTCTTCATCCTGCTGATTGGATGGAAGTGATTCGAACTGCTTTTATGGCGCATACCTGCAAGTGTAAACTGCGCGTTATTCAGCTGAATTGGCAATTTCAGTACAATATAAAACTCGTGTCAGCGTTTTTGTAACGTCTTTAAAATAATGAGGTTCAGAATCGGAGTTAAAAGTTGAGAAATTGGAGCAGGAGTAATCCATTCGGTTCCTCTTGCCTGCTTCCTTACTCAAGAAGATATTTTACCTCAGCCACGCTTTCCTGTACTTAGGCCATAGAGTTCTCGAGTCGCAAAGCACGGGAAGAGGCCTCTCGGCCCATACGTGTCCACGCCTACCAAGATGTACATTCAAGCTAATCCCATTTCCCAGCACTTGGCCCATATCCATCGAGACTCTTGTTATCCATGTGCTTGCCCATGTACTTCTTAAATGATCTCATTTACCAGCCTCAACCACAGGTTGTTCCATGCACCCACCACCCGTTCTATAATAAAGTTGCCCCTCAGGTTCTTATTCACTCTTTCATGTCTAATCTTAAAACTATGTCCTCTGGGTTTCGACTCCCCAACCCTGGATAAAAGACCGCTCACCCTATCTCTGCCCCTCATGATTTTATACACCTCTATGAGATCACCCCTCAGTCTCTTACACACTAAGGGATAAAGGCCCATTCTATCTCCCTGGAACTCAGTCCCTCGAATCCTCGCAACATCCTTGTAAATATGCCTTGCACACTTTCCAGTATAATTACATCCTTCCAATAAACAGGGTGACCAAAACCCAACATAATACTCTAAAGGTGGTCTCAGCAACGTCTTGTACAATTGCAACATAACCTCCAAACTTCTGTATTCATTGCCTTGACTGATGAAGGCTCGCATGACAAAAGCCTTCTTCACTGCCCGGTCTACCTGTGACTCCACTTTATAGGGACTGTACACCATGGTCTCTGTGTTCTACAACAGATGCAGGTTATTTCCGTTCAAAGTAAAAGTCGCACCTTGATTTTACCTTCCAAAATATAGCACTTTGCACTTACTTGAATTAAATTACATTTGCCATTCCTCAGCCCACCAACACAGCCGATCAAGATCCCGCTGCAAATCTTGATACTCTTGTTCACTGTCTATGATACCAACCATTTTAGTGTCACCTGCAGTCTTACTACCTTTTACTCGTTTATACACATCCAAATCAGATGACAACTAACAATGGGCCCACCACCGACACCTGGGGAGCATCACTGGCCATAGACTTCAAGTCTGAGAAACATCCTTCCCTCATCACCCCGTTTCCTGCCATCCAGCCAACTTTGTATGCAGTTTGCTCACTACCTTTCGATCTAACCTTCCCGAGCAGAATACCACGCGTAACCTCATCAAAAGCCTTACGAAAATCCATGTTTAGCACGTCTACAGACCTCCCCTTGTCAACAATCCTCTTCACTTCATCAAAACATCCAAATTCGTAAGGCAAGATCTCCCACGCACGGACCCACCTTACCTAAGTGGTAATAAGCTAATCACCACATGAGTAATTAGCCAGCACTAATCAACCTTTCCAAATCTTATCCCTCATAATGCTTAGCAGCAACGTACCTACCACGGAGGTTAGGCTCACGGGTCTATGATTACCAGGTTTATCCCTGCAGTCCTTCTCAAATAAAGACACAACATTTGCTAACCTCCAGTCTTCAGTCATCTCATCCGAGGATAGCGATGTTGCAAATATCTAAGCTGGAGCTCCCCCAATTTCTTCTCTGGCTTCCCATCGTGTTCTTGCATGCCCCTCGTCCGGACTTGGAGAGTTGTCTACCTCCCTGAATCTCAATACATGCAACGGTCCTTCTACCATAATGCGTACTGCTCCCAAAATATCACCATTAACTTTGTCAGGTTCCTAACTCATCACATCTTTCTCCCTAGTACAAACAGAGTAAAAATAATCATTTAAATCCCAGCGGCTCCACACATAGACATCCGTCTTGGTATTTGAGGGGCTCTATTCTCTTCCTGGTCACTCTTTTCCACTCAACATACTTGAAAAGATCCCTTCGGATTCTCCTTAATTTTCTCTGCCAGAACTTTCTCACGCCCCCTCTGTGCCCTCCTAATTTCCTTCATCAGTCTCCTCCGGCATCCTCAAAATACCTACAGTGATTCACTGTAGCGCAACTGCCCGTATCTGACCCTGTCCTTTTTTTCTTGACCAGAGGTACAATATCCCGTGACATCCATGCTTCCCAACTTCCATCAGCTTTGTCTTTTTACTTCAACAGGAACATTGAAAAACTCCTCCCACTTGCCGCAGGTCCCTTAACCCGCAAACAACCATGTGGTCATGTACCTCAATCCTCACTGTTCACGAATATCCATGAATGGATTTGTGCCATGGTGTTGCTTGAGCCAGAAGTTGAATCGGAACGCGGTAATGCTGGTCACAGCCTCCAAAAATAAGCAATTGAAAAGTTGAGCGGAACCGCAGTACGGCTATGTCACTCTCTCCATCTCTCCACCGCAGATTGCCGAACACCACCAGAAAGGAACGGTATATTTTCATCGCTGTGCACGGGACGAGGTCAGCTGAAGATGATATGGATGGTTTTGCTGACGCTTGGTGTGTATCATCGTAAAAAAGTCATTTCCTTGATGTTAATTGCGAGGATTACGGGTCGTAAACTATGTAGATTTCTTGGGAGACGCTGAGAGTTGTTCATTGCTGAGTGCGGATGCCCCGACCTTGCCTTGCAAGGGGTTTAACATTACAAAGACCATGAACAACCACAGTGAAAAGGAGACTGCGGGACGATCGAACACTTAGACGATGTTCGGCCTTCGGTCGTGTTTCTGTCTATGGGAGTTTGTTCCCATAAAATTGTTTGGCAGTCTAACTACTATATGTTTCAAAACTGACAGGTTCTAATGAGTTGCTTTAGACAACTACAAGCCTCAGAAGCAACTTAAAAGTTGCAAATTTGACTTCTGCTTTATCGCGATCAGTGAGAAGTGTCTTTCGGGATCAGTCCTAATGCATGGTTTCGAACAGAAATGTTGACAATTTCTTCCCCCCCGCCCCCCACAGATGCTGCTCAGCCCATTGAGTTCCTCCAGCAGACTGTGTGTTGCTCCAGATTCCATTATCTGCAGTTTCCTTTGTCTCCATGTTTAAAGTTAGTCAGCTGGTAGCACTGCAAGTTGCAGGCTCCGTACGTCTCTTGCTTGGCTCCGGAATGTAACTGCAGACCATCCTCCATCTGCGGTCTTGCCCCTGGAAAAAATATCTCGTGAATCCCTCCATCTCAAACACACCCGATTACGATAGCCACTGCAACCCTCTCACGATTAAAACGGCGATGTAGACCACTCGAGGCTGCACAGATGTCAGATTACTTTTTTCACAGATTGTGCCCGAAATTTGGGAAAGACATATAATTTTCATGAGAAAAAATAAAGCCTTTTGCTGAAGGATTGTATTTGGAGATACAAGAGACTGTAGATACTGGAATCTGGTGCAACAAGAAATCCTCCAGAGGAGCTCAGTGGGTCGAGCAGCATCTGCGGGGAGGAGAGGGATTGTCGACGTTTCGCGTCAAAACTCTGCAGCCGGATTGGGAACGTAGAGGGTAAAATGCCAGTATAAAGAGGAGATGGGGAATGGAGCGGTAAGACAGAAGAACAAGGGGACAGTCACTTGAAGCACCTGTCACACCACCACCTCCTCTCCCTTTTATAACGGACACCCGTCCGCTCTAATTTCAGTCCAAGGAATGCAAGGTTTCCATCTGAAGGGTCTACAATTTCTTCCCTTCCCGCCCCTCCTCTTGGTGCTGCTCGACCCGCTGAGCTCTTACAACAGGTTGTTGCACTGAATTTGGCGCTGTATTGCTGGCACAGTTGAATGATGTCTCTTCTGATGCCTTGCATTCAGTCTTCGCTCAAAAGCTTTCAAAGCATATGATCTGCACGAAAGCGTGCGCAGTATCAGATAGACCCATGCATGTGAAAAACACACACACTGATGGCGGAACTCAGTGGGTCAGGCAGCAGCTGTGGAAGAGAAGGGATAGTCGATGTTTCGGGTGAAACTGCCTCGGAGTGTATGCAGAGGGTAGATGGCCAGTATAATGAGGTGGGGTGATGAAGCGGCTGGCAGGCGAATGTTGCAACGAGCTGAAGATTTAGATGATGGATAGATGGAGCAAGGTTGGGTCGGGGTTAAGGCGGTGTCGGGAGACCCTCTGTGTAAGTATATGAATTAGTCTTAAGAATTGGCAGCGTATGTCGAGAAGATGTTCAGTAACTCGCCTGGCATCTGAGTGAAGAGCACAAAGGCGATGTTGCGAAGAAAAAGCCACACGTTTGCTTTACTGAAGCACAGTGTTGCAAATTTAAAATGCAAACCATTTTCCGACGTTAAATTCCCGTTTATTCATTGTCGAAATCTACCAAAAGTAATGACTTTTTACATCACTTTACCTCTCCTTTCCATAACGCTGGACCTGATTTAATTTGCTCAACCCAAGCCACCCCCCTTGGTCTTCTCCAATATGATCACCATACAGAAATGTTTCTCCTGTCCACCCTATCCAGAGTTTAGGACTTAACTTCTGATGGCAGATGCTACATTATCCACAAAGTAAGCTTCCAATATATTAAGAACTGTTTAATTTCACCTCCTGCAGCTGCTTTCGGCGCGGACAACGGAATGGCATCTGCAGGTTGGTGTCAAGCAACATGACCAAGTATTTGTGAATATATTCTACTTGCGCTCAGAGAGGAAAAAGTATCAAGACAAAGCTCACCCGCGGGAAGGGACCGTATTGTGCGATGCAAGAAAACAAGGGTCTCACTACCCTCACACTGGACACAAGATACAGGATCACGTCGATAAAATGTGGACTATTTTCCAAATATTTCTCTTCTTCCTTCCTCCCTCCCTCCCTTCCTTCTTTCCTCCCTCCTTCCCTCCCTACCTTCCTCCCTCCGTCCCTCCCTTCCTTCCTTCCTCCCTCCCTCCCTCCACCCTCCTTCCTTCCTCCCTCCCTCCCCCTTCCTTCCTCCCTCCCTCCCTCCACCCTTCCTTCCTCCCTCCGTCCCTCCCTCCCCTTCCTTCCTCCCTCCCCTTCCTTCCTTCCTCCCTCCCTCCACCCTTCCTTCCTCCCTCCCTCCCTCCACCCTCCTTCCTTCCTCCCTCCCTCCCTCCCCCTTCCTTCCTTCCTCCCTCCCTCCCCCTTCCTTCCTCCCTCCCTCCACCCTTCCTTCCTCCCTCCCTCCCTCCCTCCCTCCATCCTTCCTTCCTTCCTTCCTATCTTCCCTTTTCCTTTCTTCCTTTCTTTCTTCCTTCCTTTTCTTTTTCATTCCTTCCTTCCTTTCTTTTTATTTTTCTTTCGTTCTTTCTTTTCTTCTTTTCTTTATTCCTTCCTTCCTCGCTTCCTTCATTCCTCCCTTTCTTTCTTTCACCCTTTCTTTCTTGCTTCCTTCCTTCCTTTCATTCTCCCTTCCTCGCTTCTTTCTTTCTCCTTTCGTTCCTTCCTCTTTCTTTCCTTCTTTCCTTCCTTCTTTCCTTCCTTCTTTCCTTCCTTGTTTCCTTCCTACTTTCCTTCCTTCCTTCTTTCCTTCCTTCTTTCCTTCCTTCTTTCCTTCCTTCTTTCCTTCCTTATTTCCTTCCTTCTTTCCTTCCTTATTTCCTTCTTACTTTCCTTCCTTCCTTATTTCCTTCCTTCTTTCCTTCCTTATTTCCTTCCTTCTTTCCTTCCTTCTTTCCTTCCTTCTTTCCTTCCTTCTTTCCTTCCTTATTTCCTTCCTTCTTTCCTTCCTTCTTTCCTTCCTTATTTCCTTCCTTCTTTCCTTCCTTATTTCCTTCCTTCTTTCCTTCCTTATTTCCTTCCTTATTTCCTTCCTTCTTTCCTTCCTTATTTCCTTCCTTCTTTCCTTCCTTATTTCCTTCCTTCTTTCCTTCCTTATTTCCTTCCTTCCTTCTTTCTTTCTTTCCTTCTTTCTCTCATCCTTTCTCTCTCTTTCTTTCTGTTGCTTCGCTTCCCCATCCATTCCTTCCCATCGTTTCCTCCCCCATTCCCGGCGTTCTTCTCTCCCTCTTCCGTTCGCTGCATTACTGCGGACCCTCACTCCTGCGCTCTTCCCTCCCGCACTCCCGTCCTACATTGCTTTTCACTTACTACCTTTCGTATTCCCTTTCTTTCCTTCTTCCCTCACTCACATTCTTACCTTCTCTCACTTCCATCCTTCTTTGATCATTTCCTTCCTTCCGTCTTTCCTTCTTCTTTCATCCTTCCTCGCTTCCCGAACTGCTTTCTGTTCCTGTTTCCTTCAGTCTCTTTCTTCATTTCCTCTTTCTCTTCCTCTCTCTCTCTCTCACCCGCTGTCTTTCTCGTCTCCTTTTCTTTCTTCATCGCTCCACTTCTGTCCTTCACTCATTTCTGCCACCATGCTTGCATTCTTGTGTTCGATCAACTGAGCAAAAGGCAATTTGTCAGGTTTACATTTTCGCCTGCACAGGTAAATATGTTCCGGAATAAACGAACGGCTTTTGTGTGACAATCGGCTTGCTCTTTCGGTTAGTCCCCGAGCTTTGAACTTTGACAACCACAGAAGCATAGAACCACAGAACAATACAGCATAATAAGGCCCTTCTGCCCACCATGTTGTGCCGACATTTAAACCACGCCTAGGACTATCTAACCCCTTTCTCCCACATATCCCTCTATTTTAAATTCCTCCGTATGCTTCTCTAACAATCTCTCCAACTTGACCAACGTATCTGCTTCCACCACTACCCCAGGCAGTGCATTTCATGCACCAACCACTCTCTGGGTGAAAAACCTCCCTGTCATATCTCCCTTGAACTTCCCACCCATTACTTTAAATCCATGCCCTCTTGTATTGAGCATTGGTGCCCTGGGAAAGAGGCGCTGGCTGTCTACTCTATTTATTCCTCTTAAAATTTTGCACACCTCTATCACGTCTCCCCTCATACTCCTTCTCTTCAAAGTGTAAAGCCCCAGCTCCATTAGTCTCTCCTCATATTACATATACTCCAGTCCAGGCAGCATCCTGGTAAATCTCCTCTGCACCCTTCCAACGCTTCCACATCCTTCCTATAATGAGGCGACTAGAACTAGACACAGTACTCCAAAGAAAAGAAAACATCCAAAATATCTTATGATGTAGAAGAACAAATCTTCTGCTGAATGAGAACACAGTTAACGTTATAAATAGAAGCCCCATCACAGCTGGGAAAGAAAAATAAAGCAAGTTATTTTCACGTTAATTGTGCCATGCGGCAGGGGAGAACAGAACATTTTGCTGCAGTCTTTTGGCGGGGGAGGTGGTCGGTCAGTGTGGGTTGATTTAAGATTTCCAGCATTTTCAGTGCAGTATTTATTTTCAATTCCGGATTTTTGATTAAATGTAGTTTCAAACATCAGTCTCATTCAAGTTAATAAAACTGAATAAATACCTCTGACGTATGGAACAGAAAAAAAGTGAAGGAAACGACTATTTCGTGTGGCCATACAGGGTGAACAACAAATATTTTGTAACGCCGCTCTGTCTGGTAACATGACATTCACACAACTTCAAGATAAATCTCAAGCATAAATGTCACTCATGTATTGGATGAGCCACAGACTTGCTCGCTGATACAATGCCAATTTGACACACCACCGAGAAGGGATAAATGGAAGCAGAAGAAACAGCATGTGCCAGAATTTAGTGCAAACAAATAAAC